>NW_007736252.1:16671-21618 GCF_000696425.1 Galeopterus variegatus | reverse complement strand
CAAAGAGATATTATGATATTGTTCATTGATTATTTTATGATTATGTAGCAAATAAGAAAGAAAAGTATAAAAGTCTGATGCTTGCTTCAATAAATTGTCAGCATTCAGCAGATCCCTTGAGTCTGTGTGTTTGTTGTCCCAGCATTCAACAGATCCTTTGAGTCTGTGTGTTTGCTGTCCGCTCCATCGCCGACGCTGCCCTTCCTCTCTTTTGGGGGATCCCTTACCAGTGGGGACCTTCACAATCTCTGTGCTGGGGCTGGCCCCCGGCAGCATCTAAAAGTTTTTATGTCACTTGTCTCATTTTTATCTTAATAACATCTATGTAAGATGGGGGAAGACCATTTTCTCATTCCCATTTTATGAAAACTGAGCTCAAAGAGGTCATATACTTTTCCCAAGGATACAGAGCCTGGGGCTCTGGTTCCTGATCTTGGATGCCATGAGCCAAGGGCATGGTCCCCCAAACCTGCAATACTCTGGAATGGGCATAGGGAAGGTCAGAAAGGAGTAGATGTTGAGGCAGTAGAAGCAGCTGAGGATGCTAGATTGTCCCAGAAGATTCACTGAGTCCTAATTTTTTTGTAGTTAGAAATGAGCCACAAAGAAGGAAGAAATATGAGTGGAAAAAGAGAACTAATGAACCTGACACAAATGAGAATTCCCCCAATGAAAAAGCAATCATAAGAATTATTCATAAAATTTTGAAAGAAAGTAAAAGCTTTGACTTTTATTACATACACAATTATCCAGGCATTCAAAACTATCCATTGAACAATGTGCCAGTTACTTAGCTGTCTTCTGTTGGCTGCAAACCCACCCTCTATAGCGTGTGGTGCTGGGTCTGGACTGTGCACCTGTTATGAGGCTGGGGTGGGGGAGGGGCCTCTTCCTTCCTGCTCCTCAGTTCTTCCTGTTCCTAATTCTTTCCTATCACGGTCTGCACCACTCCAGCAAAGACCCCTTACCCAGGCAGTTCCCTCCCTAGCAGCAACTGAATCTTCAGTTCTTCCAGTACCTGCAGAATCAGTTTCACTGCAAACCCCACCACACACACCCCCACCCCCCACTAAGTTATCTGAGTTCCAGCTCCAGGGTCTCCTCCTCTGAGCTTCTAAGTTTTAATAATTTCCAGCTCTTCCTTTTGTTCTCTCAACCCTAGAGGCAGCAGCTGTTTCCTGCACCATTTCTTGCAGTTCTTTTTTTCCCTTTCTGCTACCCAGTTAACAATTCTTTATGTAAAATTTTCTCATTAAAATATGTGGTTTTGTCTCCTGACTGATGTAAGCACTTGCTAGGAAGCAGCAGGGAAGTCCTGTGTTATGTACTAATCTGCAAGGAAAGAGCCCCCTCCCCCAATGCTGACACATTCCCAAGGATGAGAAGGTGGCTTTCCATGATGAATTGGTCTTTGTATTTATGCTCAGTTGACCAAATGTTTGCATCAGTGCAGTTTGTGGTTTCCATGGGGCAGTGCCCCTTAACTCCGAGAAAATGACTTCAGATCTCAAGTCTCCTGTGGCTCTCTCTGGCGTGCCAGGAGACAGCATGAGTCCTAAACAATGGCGCTGTCCATTTCCTCCAAGTCAGCCAGGATGCCGGCTTCACTTAGTAAACAGATCTCTATTCGAGCACTTTCGCAAGCTGGATTCATTCTTCTGGGCATGGTGGGTATCTGTGTCTGTGCTGGGCAAGTTATTTTATATCTTGCAGAGCTAACAGGACATTTTAGATTTCAGCAGAGTTCCCTTGACAGCTGTAAAATGCTTTCTTTAAATGTCCTCCAGGTCCGTGTGTGAGACTGAAACATTTTCTTGGGATGGGAATGCCAGTGCTGGAGAGGAAGAGACAGTTGCAGGCAGCCACAGCCACTCAGAGCTCAGCTCCAGTCTGTGTCTCCTTCCTTCATGGGTCAGACACATGGGTCATCTGGCTAAGACATTTGTCTTCACTAATCCTCATGGCTGATCTCATCTATGTCTTCTTACCACTCTATCTGCACTAGACTGGAGCCTCCTTGAGAACAAGGACTGGATCTCATTTGTATCAGTGTCTCTGGAGTACTGCGTGGGCCCCAGCTGATGCTCTTGTTGTGTTTGTTGAGCTGAAACATTAACTGCTATGTAGGAACACAGCCCCATACCTGGATCACTTACAACCTGTAATTGGGTTTATCCTTTCATTCACTTCTACCTTCCCTTCCTTAATCAAAAGAGGGAGAGAGAATGGGCTGGCCTTCCTTTCCTGCCCATGGCCTCAATGAAATGAAAATGCCTGTATGAAAAGCTGGGGAAGGGTCACAAGGGCCCCCAGTGACCCCAGACACAGGATAAGGCAGCCCAAGATGAGACACCTTTAGATAAGAGCACACTTCTCATTCCTCTTCTCTCTTAGTTTAAAAATTGAGCCCTTTTGACTTCTTTAATAATAAAAAAGCAAATTTTTAAATATCACAAAATATCTTTTTAATCTATGCAATTGGTAGTAATTATTAGTATTAGTTTCAGTAATAATAATTAATAGTATTATTAATAGCCAATGTTTATCAAGATTGTAATTTTTAATTCACCTATAATATCTACAAAGATCCAAACAGATGGGAGGCACTATACATATTTTAGAATGAATTTTTTAAAAACTGCCAATACTAAGTGCTGACAAGGATGAGGAGCAACTGGAACACTCATACATTGCTGGTGGAAATGCAAAATCTCACAGCTGCTCTGAAAAAGGTTTGGCAGTTTTTTTAAAGCTAAACATACACTTGCTATATGACTCAGTAAATCCACTCCTGGCTCTCTACCCAAGAGAAATGGAAACTTCATGTTCACACACACACACACACCCAAAAAAAAAAAAAAAACCTGTACATGAATGTTTATGTAAGTTCTGTTCATAATTGCCAAATACTGGAAATAACCCAAATGTCCATCAATGGGTGAATGGATAAACAAACTGAGATATATCCACACAATGGAACACTTACTCCTCAGCAGTAAAAAGGAACTACTGATGCACAAAATGACATGGATGAATCTCAAAGGCATTACACTGAGTGAAAGAAGGCAAACCCAAAAGATTGCATATGGTATGAGTCCATTTATGTAACATCCTAGGAAATTTAAAACTATAAAGATGGAGACAAAATCAGAGACTGTCAGGAATGAGGGGAGTGTTTGACCACAACCTGGCAGCACAAAGGAGTTTCTGAGCATGAGTGAGCTGTTCTATATCTCTTCCCAACCCCAGCTTTATTGAGGTATAGTTGTCAATTAATAATTGAATGTATTTAAGGTGTATAACTTGATGGTTTAAGGTTATTCTGAATCTCGATTGCAGTGGTGGCTTTACAAATATATACATGTGTTAAAATTTCTAGAACCATACACCAAAACATCAATTGTATTATATACAAATGTAGAGAGCACTAACATTTGTAAAGCAAATGTATTTTGCAGGGCCTATTTTCCAAAGCCCTGTAGTTTCAGGTTTAGCCTAACCTTTTGGAATTACATATAGAAATGTTAACCTTGCAAAAGAAAGGAAACTTTCCTCAGACTAAAGTCTTTGTAACATAGCAAAGTTTCTGGCTCAAGGACAGACAAGTTACTTTATTGATATGTAAAATGCTGGGGAAATTGCTGTAGGGAGGGAAAATGTTTGCTAAGATCAAGTTTTTGTTGGTGGATCAACTCAACCTTTTGCAAATTGAGTTATGTAATGTCACTTGGCTCATCTCACTGATGTTACCAGAATATATTGTTAAATTATAATTAGCCATAACCCCACCTATGTTCTTTTCCTGTAACTTCCTGCTCTGGAGAATAAATGTGGGGAGAGAACCCCAGTTCGTGGTTAATTTCCCAAGGAAGGAGTGCCTCTCTCTTGAGGTTTCCAGGAAACTAACCCCTTTGGGGTCTGTCACTGCTCAGAAGAGATGGGCTTTGAGTAATACTTTTTGTGTCTCCATCACCCAAGGGAAGAGAAGTGACAAATCCGTGTGAGGCAAAACAACATCCAAATTTTAAAACTAGTAATAATAAGAGAGATTAAATAAACAAAGGTAGACGGGCTCTCAGAGAAATGGCTGATTCCAGCCATGAGGCAAGTAAGGTCCACGGTGAGTCTGGAGCATCATGTTGTGCCAGAGAGTATGAAAGTGGACACAGGTCCAGCTTCAAGGGGCTGCCACTGGGAAAATGTGGGATTATCTGGCTACCAAATTGGACAATTGCACATATACACTGAATATAAGAAGAACCCATGAGTACATACTGACACTAAAAAACTGGAAGGATAAAATAAAAGGTTTTCTGTACAGAGAGTGGTAACTTAAAGAAGGAGGAATAACAGAAAATGAAACCCACCACTTTACAGCCAGCAAAGCAATAACTGACTTAAGCAAAAATCATCAGTAGATTCTAAAATGGTGACAGATGGTTGAGAAACAGAATATTCTGTCTCAAAGTATCACTCAACAGGTCACTTATTAATCACAAAGTATCAGAGTATTTTCTCAGTGGAGAAATATGGCAGATACTTCCTTACCCAAGTGATCAAAGTTAACACCACCAAAGTGGGACAAATTGGCATTGTGTTGTTCCTGCTGACAATCAGGCACAGAGAAGGAAGCAACATCACCTACATGACATGCCTGCCAACAACATGTAGACTGAATCCAATCCCAAGCAAGCAATCAGCTGAATCCAGATTGAGAGACTTTCTATTAGGCTCTTCAAAATGCCAATGTCATGAAAGACAACAAAAACACTGACAACTGTTCTGGATTAGAGGAGATAAAGAGACATGACTATGAAACTTAGTATGTGACCCTTGATTCTATTCTGGTTCGAAACAAAAAGGTATTAAGTATTCTTAATAGAATAACACTATTCTAGTGTTATTAGTAATAGTAATAGAATATTACTATTCTTAATAGTAAACATC
>NW_007736252.1:1775-15590 GCF_000696425.1 Galeopterus variegatus | reverse complement strand
CTCCCAAGCGGTGCACTGTAGCAGTGCACCACCGGGCCAGCCCTACAACCTAATTTTTTATACCAGAAAAGTTGGAAACAACTTTATGTCCCTCACTGGAGAACTAGTAAGTAAACTATGGCACATTTCCAGCCTAATGGTCAAGAGCATGGGCTCTGAGGTCAGATGCCCTCACAGTGCTGGTTAATTTCCTGTGCTGCAGTCTCCTTGTCTGTGTAATGAGCATAATAAAAACCCCTGCCTTGTAGAGTTGCTATGAGATTATGTAAAACCACTTATGTAAAGCCTTTAGTACAGTGCCTGGTACACAGCAAGCATCAAATCAATATCACATATTATTAGCTATTATGTAATTAATAAAAATGATGATGTCAACCTGTACTTATAGACCTGAAAAGATGCCTCTGACATAGTGTTGGGTGAAAAAGCAGGTTACCAAATAGAGTGCAAGGTCTGACTGCACTTATATAAATGTGCGTTTTAAATTTCCATTTGGATATATTCATAGCAAGATGTCTGAAGGGCTGGCCAGCTAACTGTGGACAGTGGGCAACTAAGGTGACGAAGCTTCTAGTCCTTTATTTTCTTTGTACATTTCTATGTTGTTTTACATTCCTTTTTTTTTCTTTTCTTTTTTTTTTACAACACATGTAACATTTTTACAGTAAGATTTTATTTAATTTTGAAAAGCACAAGTTACTTGACTCCTTTTCCCAGCCTAGGCATTTTTTCACCCAGCTCTCTGCCAGGCAGTCAGGTGGCATTTAGTAGATATTTACTTATTTACTAAATTTAGAAGATTTTTATGTATATTTATGTAATAAATATAGTAATACTATATTATACTTAACAGATACTTATTTAGTAGATGAATTTAGTAGATAGAGAGCCGACCAGTTTGTTCATTGGTTAGAGCTTGGTGCTGGATAACATCAAGGTCCAAGGTTCAATCCCTGTATTCGCCAGCGGCAAAAAAAAATTTTTTAATTAAATTAAATTTAAAAGACAGTAGATAATTTAGTAGACATGTTGCTCTCACCGGGGGGTTATGTTTTCCCCACAATTTCTACCTCATTTTCACTCAACGTGCAAAGTACATGTGAAGCCTGCGCTTGGCTAAGGGAATGACAATGCACGTGCAAAAGATTCACTGGCGCTACCTTGGAGGGCGCTCAGCTGCTCGCTGGGCGTTCTGTGAAGGCATCTGCCCTGCAGAAACCCAGCTGGCAGCCTCCTTTCCTCCATGGCTTTCCGCAGCCTGGACCCTCCCGGAGGTGCCGAGCATCAAGCTGACCACGAGATGGCAGTATGTCCTCGCGTGAGCGTGGTGGAAGCCTGCGTTCGCAGACCTACGCGCTTCTGAATCCAGCTTCTGTGTTGCCCCAAGCAATTTCAGGAAAGAGATTCTTTACTAAAGATACTTTCGCTAAAGAAAACAGTAGCATTAAATATTCGGAAACAGAAGAACTCGAAGAAAATACAATTTCCCAAAGCCACGTGCTCACCCAGCCTTCTCCTCTTCAACAAAAGTCACAACAGTTTTGTGTCCATTTGCAGTCTGGGGTCGAATTAGAATTGCAAGCACCCCAGCGAGCTCTGAATCCACATTCCTTTATCCCTTTGTGCCACTCAAAGCCAGATATTGATGTCTGAAAACAAGATACATAAGCTTCATTATTTAAGTGCCTTTTCCTTAAACAAGACTGCTTTAATACTTAACAAGGTAGGGGAGCTACATAATTTAAAATCTATGAGAACAGAAATAAGAAATTATTTGTAGCGGGCTCCACTTTTACACCCACCAACAAAGAAAGACATTCACAATTTTTTGCCTTCCCAGGGCCCCAAAATACAACACAGGCCTGTTCTCCTGCTCCAGGCAGAAGCCGCAGCTGAAGCTGTTCTTTATCAGCTTTTCTTTCTCAATATTTACCAACCAATAAATCTTTTTTTCCCTAAGACAACCGACATTCGAATCCCGTTCATGGGGAGGCTTGTTATCCAAATAATATTAAATAAACTGCTTCATTATCCTCTGAAAAAGTATTAAGGTGGTTTTGTTTTTTGTTTTGGTGGGTTTTTTTTTTTTTTTTTTTTTTTCCTTTGCGGGTCAATATTGAAGAGATGGGGCTGTTTCCACCCGAGGAAGGCAGCTGCCTGCTGTGCTGTAATGGGTACATCTCAATCTCTGAGCCTGCTGCAGAGGTGCTGCCTCTCTGTTCTGGGGGGCATGTGTGCTGATCTCTATCAATATTGAAGAGATGGGGCTGTTTCCACCCGAGGAAGGCAGCTGCCTGCTGTGCTGTAATCGGTACATCTCAATCTCTGAGCCTGCTGCAGAGGTGCTGCCTCTCTGTTCTGGGGGGCATGTGTGCTGATCTCTGGGTTTCCCACAGTCCCAGTTCTGTGGCATCCACTCCAAGTCTGGTACCAGAGGGTCAACAGAGGGTCAAGCCTATCCCAACATCACTATGGCTATAACTGAAAACGCCATAGAGTAGAAAATGCTGCCAAAGCTGCAGGAGTATTTTGCCCACTTTCCAAATTGGAGTCAGTCAGTCTTGGGAGAAAAATTCCAATTTTATTGTCCCGCAAGCCAATTCCACCTTCCTTCTTTCTTCTGTCAAAGGTGTTTGTGGTGTCAATGGAGAGAGTGGACCAGAGGCATCAAACCATGGGAGGTTTGGGGCTGCCTCTTCTGCTAACTTCCTGTAGGACCAGTCGTGTGATTATCTTCTCTGTGCCTCAGTTTCTCCATTTGTTCAGTGAGATGTCCCATTTGATGCTCTTTCAAAGCTTCCCATAATTCTACTTATCAAGGATCTGAATTGAAGGAAGGAGCTTTGGTACCCTGAAAACTCCCAGCCAGCAGAGACCACAAATGCTGGCTTGATCTTTTAGTTTGCTGGCTGGTACTGGGATTGAACCCTTGACCTTAGTGTTATCAGCACCATGCTCTAACCAACTGAGCTAACTGGCCAGCCCCTGCTGGCTTGATCTTAATGGAGGTTAAACACCTTAGTCCCTGGGGAATCTTGGGGATCAAGGGGGCAGCTTTTAAATATTAATAGTAATGGATAATATTTACATGGAGATTTTTTTGTACCAGGTACCTTTCTAAAGATTTTGTCATACGAATTAATTTAACCCTCACAACACCTCCATTTTATTCTGCCCATGTGACACTTCAGGGAGCTAAAGCACTGGGAAGTTGAATAATTTTCCCCAGGGTCATATAGCTGGTATGTATCTGAAGGATCCAGGTGACTTGGCTGTGGAAGTCATTCTCTTAACCTCCTTACCCCTCGGCTGACGACAAGTCCAGGTAACCTCTGAGGGCTGTGGCAGCCTGGCCTGGTTGTGGAGCAGGGCTGCAGATAGACTCTCTGGCTGTTGGAAAGTCATGGACTTAGCCTTGAGCACTACCCTGAGAGTGGTCTTGTCTCCTTCCGATCCACCCTCCACCATCTTAATTTTGCTGTTACTCCGACGAGCATGGCTATGGGTGATATCCACGCTAGTCTGCATGCCCAGATTTCTGGCATTATTTTATAACTACATAACTAAAACATCAGCAATGTTTCCCAAAGCTGCAAGCATTGCAAATAAAGCTAAACATCCCCTTTGACAACTACTATGTCCAGTTTCCTCTTCTCATACCTAAAGGAACTACTGCTATCATTTTGTTTTGTTTTGTTTATTGAAACATAATTGATTATAAATATTTGTGGGGTACAGAGTTGACTATCAATACTCATGTACAATACGTGGTAATCATATCAGGAAATTAGCATATTCGTCATCACAAGATGTAAATCATTCTTTCAATTTCTCACTGTCATCATTTTGGATGTATCCCCACAAATTATTTTCTACGAAGTGTATGCCCTTAGAAAACATGTAGTGGTGCTTTGTATTTTGTGGCGTCTTAGTTTCTTTTGAAATAGTATCATGCTGGATATAGTATCTGGGAATTGCTTTCCTCATTCAACAATGCATCTCTCCACGTTCCTATGCACCTCATTCTTTTGAACCAATATAGAGTTTTCCATTGTATGGATGAATCTTCATTTATTTGTCCATTCCCCTTTTGATGGATATTTAGGTTGTTTCTAAATTTGTATTATTCTGGAAGTTGCCACAATGAACTTCTTTTTGCACACTTCCTTGTGCATGTGTACAAATATTTCTTTGGTGTAAATAATTGTATGTGCATATTTTATTAAACTGACACAAATATCATACAACGTTTTTACAAATGCTCTCCTAAAATATTCAGGAATTTTAAACTGTATAATATTGTTACAATTTGCCCTGTACCCCATGAATATTAATAACCAATAAAAAATAAAACTATACAGTAACCCCCAAATTGCTATAAGAGTTGCAGGCAATGAGATGCAATAATGATGAAGATGGTGTGGGTGAGGCACACAGATCATAAGACTATGCTCCTTCCTTCCATCCAGGAAAGCATATCAGAATGCAAGAAGGTTGAAAATAACATTAATAATGAACAACCTTAAACGCACTATAATTGAAAATTTTTAAAGTAGCTTACTTGCAAACATGTCCGAGGTCTCCTGTGAATTATGTGCAGGTTCTGTCTTTCTGCACAGTCCAGGTTATCAACCAGGAACTATTCTGTCCACCACCAACTCAATAAGGCAGCAACTTGTTCTGCACATCAAGACTCCAAAGGATCCTGAATGACGTGTTGGGGTAGAAACACTGCCATGGCATGGATCTGTATGCCATGCTACAAGTGGCATGCCACCATGGAAATTGGTTGTTAGATACTGGGCTGGCACATGCCACATGCATGTACATGTGTACACTCACACACGCATGCACATGTTTACACACTGAAGCATCCTCAGAATTCCTCCAATTCTAAGGTTTAGATGTGGGTCTCTTTCTCCCAAGAAGAACGATGTGGGTCTCTTTCTCACAAGAAGAATGCCATGGGGTGAGGACTGTGCACTTGGGCACATGTCTGGGGTATATCCCAGGCTCTTTGGAGCTTACTTTGCATCTGCAAAGAACTGGAAATAGGATTTGCTTTTAGTTGTGGTAGCCCAAATACCAGCCTCTGCCAGGACACCAGGTGTCATAAGTTCTCATGCTCTGATCACCTTCTCTCAAATGGAGACTATTCTTTGATCTTAAGAACAACTTCAGGCTAAAAAGCAAAAAACAAACAAAGTCAGTCTTTATGGAGCCTTATCTTCCCCTTTCTTGGAGCTTCCTCCACTGAAGACAGACACTTCTCTTTCTTTTTGCACACAGATCCCGTGTTCCTTATGTCTTTTTCCTTCACCCCTTTCCCTTTCCAAACCTGCCTTCATGAAAATAGCTTCTGTCTGCTCTCCAGACCTGTGCTGTTCCAGGAGTGGTCCTGGGCACCAGAGCTGGTGCATCTGTGGTTTGTGCTGGTCTTCAATGACATAGGTGGAGTTATGGAGGGCAAACATTTAGACTTAGATATCAGTTTGACAGAGTAACTTTAGGTATGTTAAATCTAATAATAAATTTGGGCTTGAATTTTAATGTCTAATTTTATTTCAGTTCTGTGGTTTGTGCTGGTCTTCAATGACATAGGTGGAGTTATGGAGGGCAAACATTTAGACTTTGATATCAGTTTGACAGAGTAACTTTAGGTATGTTAAATCTAATAATAAATTTGGGCTTGAATTTTAATGTCTAATTTTATTTCAGTTTCCTAGTAATCCATTGCTACTGTATTTTACAAAAATGCCCATCCATGATAGATTGAAAATGTTTTTAACATGTATTTTTAAGTCAAGGTGCTCTCTCTCTGTCTCTTAATTTTGCCTGTGGACTAGAAGGAAGCTCTATTCACATTCAAGTCATTTTGTGCATAGTGGAGCAGGTGGGATGGAGGTCCATGGCTCTTGGTATCCGTGGCTGTAAGAGCTGCCCTCTTTGTTGGTGTGGGAGGTCAGTCTGCGTCTCAGCACCGTCCATGTGAATTAAAAGACTATTCCAAGCATGCCAAGGATTGCCATTTCTCATATCATTGGACTTGCTAAGCCCAGGGAAAGCACTGTTTATGCCTAACAGTATGTCCAATACCCCTGGCAGAAGGCGAAGACAAGTTTACGAGGAGGCAGAACAGCAGGTGGTTTGTATGATCATGCATTTAAAGTCACATGCATGAGAAGCACTTTGGATGCTTTGAGTTTTTCCTCTCCAGTGTTTTCAGTGGGAGTACAATTTTTTTAAAGTGCACTCATGAACACTTTCCCTGTTTGAATAAGACCGCCAAGAGTAGCCAAGGTTTTTCAAGGTTTATCTCAGTGCTTAAGGGCACATGTGACCAAATTTTCCTTGAACTGATGCTCCAACTGTCTGTGGTCTCTTGCTGAGTAACAAACCTCCACAAAGCTTAGTCACTTAAGCCAACAGCAACACTTGTTTGGTTCATGAATATGCCATTTGGGTAGGGCTCAGAGGGAAGAGTGCATCTCTGCTCTACTCGGCCTCAGCTGGGTAGCCCAGAGGCTGGGCTGGAGTCATTAAGTCACTCAAGGCTGGTGCCTGGGCTGGGGACATGGAAACAGCTGGGCTGGAGCTGCAGGGGCTCCCCTAGGCTTTCTCACTGTCTTTCTGTGATGTCTCCAGCACAGCAGCCTCAGGATGGCTGAAATTCTTATGTGTGAGCACCGGGCTCCCAATGCACTTGTCCCAAAGAGAGAGAGCCATGAGAAAACCATATCACCTTTTATAACCTAGCCTCAAGGTCAGGCATTCTGTTCATCAAGGCAGTCACAAAGCAATATCCGGGCTCAAGGGGAGAGAAAGAGACTCCACCTTTTGATGGGAGTGAGGCAAGGTTTTGGAAGAGCAAGTGGGACCAGAAATATTGTTGCAACCATTTTTGGAAAATATAGTCTATCATCACAGACACACAGCTACAGAAGAAAAATGTGCAAGGAATTAACTGAGAGCCCCAAGCAAGTCCAGGTGTAAAGGTGCCCTGAGTGGTGGCCGGCTCTGGCTCAGCAGCTCCAAACCTGCATCATGGCCCAAATGTAATTGAGAATTCACCAACCCACTGTGGCCACAGCAGGCACTTGGGGCCATGTCTTCCGAAAAGAAAGGATTGGTGGGACTCCTCACATTTCACATGGATTTCTGGAGTCAGAGCTGTTGTCTATGGCTCTGAAACCAAGTCCAGCTAAATGACTTCTTGGGAGCTCACTGGCAGCCGGCTCTGCCCAGCAGGGCCAACCAGGTCAAGAGCCCCCTCCTCTCTGCAACCCTCCGTGATCCTCCTCCTCTGGCAGGATGCACCGTTCCATCTTTTGTGCAACAACTACCCCCTCCCATAAACTACCAGAGCACGTTTACACGTCATTGCTCTCAGTTGTTGGCTTGTTTGTGTTCCCTGAATAGCCTGAGAGGCCCTCACAGTCTGGGGCCACATTTGTTGTTTCGTCATGTTTTGACACTAGCTGTGCCTGACCCAGTGACTAGCACACACAGGCCATTGATCATTGATCACTGAGTTAGACAAAAGAGTGGGTGAATTCCCAGGGATACCCTCTAATGCGGTTCGGTTTATTTTTATGAAGAGAAGTTGAACTTTTGTTTCGTTTGTATTTATTTCATTGGGAATCCCATTCTTGTATATGTATTTATGTGCATCTTAATTCTGTGATGAACATGCACTTGTGCGTACATGTACATGTGTTTTTGCAGGTAGGTAAGTGTGCATATTTTGTGTGAGAATAAGTTTGTGAGTGTGTGTGTATGTCTGTGTAAATGCATTGTGTGGGTGTGGGATATCTGTGTCTGAGTGTGCACATGGTTGTGTGTGTTTCTGCATGTGGATGTTTGTGTCTGTGAGTTTGTTTATGCTTGTGTGGGTGCGTATTTATGTTCATGTCTATGAGTACCTGTATGTCTGTGTGCACAAATATGTGTACGTGTCTGTGCCTGTTCACATGAACTTGTGTGTGTGTGTGTGTGTGTGTGTGTGTTGGGTGCGTATTTATGTTCATGTCTATGAGTACCTGTATGTCTGTGTGCACAAATATGTGTATGTGTCTGTGCGTGTTCACATGTACTTGTGTGTGTGTGTGTGTGAGAGAGAGAGAGAGAGAGAATGGTGCAGAACCTCCCAACCACAGAGCAGGCCATGGTCTGCGCAGCCAGGCTGTGAGGCGTCCTGCCCTCATTGGCGATTCCTCCAGCGTCCTTGGGAGGCCATCCTGACTTCCTCTCAGGACGAGGACCTAAGCGGAGGTCAAGTGACTTGCCACAGACCCCACAGCAAGTCGGTGGCAGCTCTGCGAGGGTCTGATTGCCAGGCTCCCACTCCCTCTGTGCGGCCGAGCGGCCTCTCTGTGGCATGCTGGCACCTGGCCCAGGACTCGCCGCCGCTCTGAGAGGTCCCTTTGTGGGCGAGCTGTGGCTGAGTGCCATCACCGGGACCCGCAGGTGACGGGGCTGCTCTGAGATGCAGAGGGAAGAGTGGCTCCCGAGGGGACAGGAATGGGTGCCCCTCATTTTGTTTGGCTAAAGGGTAGGCAATAGGGATGTGTAAAGGGGGGAGAGGAAAGCTAATGAGGGATAATGAACACGTGGAGAAGGACACCGCAGAGGACGGCGGGGGCGAGTGATCGGCAGCAGAACACACACANACGTGGAGAAGGACACCGCAGAGGACGGCGGGGGCGAGTGATCGGCAGCAGAACACACACACGAATAGCGACAGGAAGCAGAGAGGGCTGGAGGCCGAGCCGGCCCAGGAAACTTTTTGTTTCCTGCTTTAATTGGTGACCCCGCTCAGAGCTGCTGGAAATGGGCACAGCTCGTGAGACTTGAGTGTCCGTATGGAAAACAATGGGCTGCTGAAGGGCTGGAAAGGCAGCCAAGAACGGTTTTCAGGCCCAGCACCACTGGCCTTTAGAGTTACTCTTCTGGGCACAGAAGGAAGGATCTGAAAATCTCCCAAATCGTGTCCCCAGCTGGGTTCTCCGTGGAGATCCACCTGGACAGAGTGCCGTGAATGGGAGAGGAGAGCTGGAGCAGGGTACACCAGCCGGGTCCCACGTGCGGCGAGCTCAGCTGCCACAGGACACGGACTCACACAAAGAAAGTTGCATTCGCCAGAGCTTGTCTCATCAAGGATGACCAAAAGGAATGTTTTTGAATAAGTAGCTTGGGGTAGGGAGTAAGACCTCCCACGGGTCAGGCTTGGTTAGGTACAACAAATTTCCATCTGGAGCGGATGCTACTGGTTAGGAGAGGGGTTTTGTTCTGTGGGCTGGCCTGTGTGAGTTGGGGACTGGAGCACAGTCACCTGGGGTGACAGAACAGCCAACACCACCCCCCACAGTTGCCTTTCCCCACCCCTACCCCACACCTCCTCTGTAATGAGCAAATATTTAAAGAACATCATGTTAGAGGAACATTAAATTATTTTCCATACCTGGGCCTGGCTGTTACCAGGAAATCTCTAAAACCAGGAAAATTAATCCAAAATAGAAAGTTCAGAATTGAGCAAATTGTAGATAGGGATGGAGTATAAGCATCTGTCTCCTCGATTAAGGTGTCTTTAAAATAATATGAAGGAATAAAGAAATAAAAATCTCTTAAGAGCAGAAGGTAATGCTAAGAAAACCAACAAAGGATGAGAAGTTTCGACAACAACAAAAATAATGTTGAGGACTGAGTGGATGGAAGCGTGTCGGTTACTAAGCTGTGGGGAGAGAGCAGTGGCTTGGAATGTACAGATGGGACCCCGGGCAAGGGCCCACCTGCTGCAGACACCAAAGGGGCTTCTAGCTCAGCTGTCAGAAGACCAGGGGTGGGCACGTGAGTAAAGGAGACCACCAAAGGGGAGAGGAACTAAAAATGTATCCCCCAAATTAAGAAACCATTCATTCCTTACACCCCTGCCCTATTCTGCCTGCCTCTGGTTCCTGCAGACACCAAAGGGGCTTCTAGCTCAGCTGTCAGAAGACCAGGGGTGGGCACGTGAGTAAAGGAGACCGCCAAAGGGGAGAGGAACTAAAAATGTATACCCCAAATTAAGAAACCATTCATTCCTTACACCCCTGCCCTATTCTGCCTGCCTCTGGTTCCGTGCTGAGTAGGGCAGGCCATGCAGCACAGACCTCTGGCTTCTGGGGAAGGGAAAGATTACAAATCGAACAAACTATCTAGGAGTTAGAAGTCGGGACTCCAAGAGTGGGTAGTGGCACTCAGAGCTATGCCCTCCCCCTCTGGCATTTCAGGGCCCCCTGACCTGAGGTCTCCTTCCCTACCTCCTCAGCCTGAAATGAAGCCTGTCAGTCAAGTCTGGACCCTCCTGAAGCCTCCATCCAATCGACACAACTAATAGCACCAAACATGTGCACAGGCTACCTAGAAAAATTGATCCATTTTCTCCTCAAAAATTTAACAACAACAAAAAAAAAGAACATCAGGTATATGAAGAATACTAACTATATGAAATAGAAACACCAAAGAAAAATCACAGAAATAATAAATACCTCAGTGAAAACAGGCATCATTCATAAAACCAAAGACTTGGTGAGGGGAAGAGGAAAACTCTAATTATTATCCTCAGAGGGATATGAGATTATATCACATCCACAAAACTATAATAGAATGATCTAAAAATGTAACAAAGAACAAGAAATAGCTTTGGGAAATTAAAAATATGTTTTCTGGTTTTAAAAATCAAGTGGAAAAATTGAGAGATAATGCCAAGGTAATTCACTAGAATATAGATCAAATATATAACAGCAAAAAAACGTGATAGAGAAGGTATGATTCATAGAGAATTAATTCAGGAAAATGATCTAAGAAATAGAAGTTTCATAGAACAATCCAGTGGTGGGGAGGAATTATCAAAGACATGTAATAAGAGAAGAGAGTTTCCAGAGAATTTAATCTGAGTCTTCCCATTAAAGTGGCCCACTAAGTATCAGAAAAATGAATTAAAAATTATTCAGAATTGTGTACGTACTTCTGAAATTTTAGAATACCGAGGTTATAAAGAAAATATGAAATGCTCGCAGACAAAAAAAAAAAACAAGTCATATATGAAGGAATGATACTCATACTAACATCAACAATACTGGGTGTTATTTGACAGTGCACAAAAGCATTCTAATTTCTATCAAAAAATTAATTTACCCAATAATTTTATACTCTGATGTATGCAAGAATTTTATACCCAACCAAACAATTAATAAATCTGAGCTAAAGTAAACACATGTTCAATCATGCAAGGATTCAGAAAGTAAACCTCTGAACATTCTTTCTATAAAAATTACTTAAGGCTGTGCCACAACAAAAGAAGAATGAAAACTAATAGAAATGAAAGAGTAGTGTAAAAAGAAACAGCAGGATTAGCCTTGAAGTGCAATGAAAAGAAATGCAAGAATGAGCATTGTAGAGCAGGTCTACAAAGCAATCAATCCAAGTTAAAGCAGAAAATAAGTAGGCTCCAAGAAGAACAGAGTCAAGAAGACTGAAATGGAATCAACTGATAGCATCAGTAAGAAGTTAGAAAATATTCGTGACATGGTGATATGTCTCTAATAGAAACTCCATAAATAAAAAAATGATTGGAAACAAAACTGCACAAGAGAACCAAGTTCCTGCTATGAAACAGACTAAAATGTGGCATGATTTCAAGAAATCAATGGCGCGTAACAAGGGGATTCCGTTTGCCCTTGGTGCTAGAAACATTCTCCTTTGAGTGATGGCAGATTCTTGGCATTGAATTCATGATGAAGGAAAGGCAAAATCACTTGGCTTTGCAATTAAATATAGTTATAAAGGCGTAATGATGTAATACCTAGTTTATTGGTTTTCAACTTATAGAATTAACCCATGGGGGGAAAAACCCAAGAGGATTTAAATATGGTGCAGAATGTAAGTATTAGCAACCTAAACACTGTAAGAGTAAAGACACAGCTGAAAATGTAAAAGTAGAGAAAAGGTGGAGGAGAGAGGAAATATCTCATCTCAGATCATGAAAAATCAGGATATAATGTTTAAAGTTAATGAAATAAAAAATCCACGTATTTTGCTTAAAATTAAAAAATCCACGTATTTTGCTTAAAATTAACCATAGACTTAAAATTAAATCTTAGTTTGAGTTCACTCAGAAGCAGATGCCACACTAGGGATCCAGCTACAGGCAGTTTATTTGAGAGGTGAAGAAAACACTGGTAGGGGAATAAGGAGATGAGATAAGGAAAGGAAGGCAGCCAAGAAAGGGCTCATTACCATGGCTGCTGTCACTGCAGGTGATGAATGCGTGAGTGAGAAAGCGGGCTCAGATCAGTACATGCAGGAACTGCCACTTGAAGGCTGGGGCAGTGTGCCCAAAGTGGTTAGCACAATGGGAAATGGGTAAAGCAACAACGTCTGCTATATATACCTGTTAAAAGTTAGAAAAGGAGACACACTTCAAAATAGGTATATACCATGACATATTCTGTGACATATATATGTAACAGATAATGTCAGCACAGAGGAAGATGAAACTAAATGCCTACAGAAAGAGATACGAGGAGACAAAGCTGATTCACCCTGAGGAACCCAGTTAAGGCACAGAAAGTGGAGGGGTCAGGTGTTAAAGAAGGGGGAGTGAGGTCTGAAGGTCTGATAAAGAAAGATGAAGACAGGAGAATTGGCTGACTTTGTTTCAGAAGCAGTTAGACTGCTGAGAGGATGGGGAGTGAAATGGAGTCAGAGAATGGAGTGGGGAGTGTTTGGGGCTGCCTTCTTATTTCCCTAGCTTTAGGGCTGTCTTCCTGTTTTCCCAGCAGTAATGCTAACTCAGTTCTGCAATACCTGTAACCATTTCTCATGCTGAAATCTCTACCTTTGGCTAAGAGTAAGTACTCAATAAATATTTGCTGAATAAATGAATGAATGAATGAGAATCTTATCAGAGTGAATATAACCAGATATTTCAACTGCATAGCACTTCTAGGAACTGAAACAAGTTGCATCTTGTGAGGTAGCTTGTTGAGACACCTTGTTTAACCACTGCCTTTCTATTTATAACTACAAATATTTAATAAATGCCTATGTCTTAGATGTGAGGGTTTGAGTGTAAGCTGTTATTTGGGAGATGATGCCAAGAAACATGGGTAGAGGACTAGGGAAATAAGACAGGGACGTGTGTTAATAAGCAAGTTAGTACTATGAGCAATGGTGGTACAATCCTGTTAAGGAATTTTGGGAGATAGTGTAGAACATGTCTCAGAGTTGTCCCACCAGAAGAGTGAGGAAGGTTTGGTATTAATCCACATACATTAATCCATCATTGGTTGAGGGCTGCTTCCAATGGATCAACCCTTCTCCTCTTCCACCCACACTCCTCCAATCCCCACCTCCAGCCCTCCCTGCCCAAGCTAGAGAAAGCCCCAGGTGGAGACTTGCATATATGCTTGAGGAAGAACTTATGGCTAGTAAATCCTAAGGGGATAGGAATCAGGCAGTGACAGCATTTGCTGAAGATTACTCTATGCCAGACACACCCAACAATAAAAAGAATAGTAGTAAAGAATAAGCTGGTCTAAAAATATGAATGAAAAAATTACAAAGAGTACTGCCAGGGGAAGATGGCAGACAAGAGGTGCCCGGGGTGGACTCTTTCCACAGAAGACCAGAACAGGCCCAATGCTGCCACCACTGCAATCACCAGTGACAATGGCCCCAGGATCATTGCCCATCTTCCTGCAGAGAGGTTTGTCCCACTCCCCACTGCCATCACCCTACAAGCTAGCCTGGCCACACAGGACCCCCGCCACCACT
>NW_007736252.1:0-618 GCF_000696425.1 Galeopterus variegatus | reverse complement strand
GCCAAAGAGCAACAGGGAACACAGGAACTTCACCCAAGAACTTGAGATCTTGGCCACAGCCATGATGACCCAACACAGTGTCACTAACCTCAGCAACAAACCACTAAGTGCACCAATGCCTAGGCCATGGAGGCACCCACACCCAACTCAAACACTGAATATGGCCAAAGCAAGCACACAGAGACTACACTACTGCATCTACCTGGAACCAATACTAAAACACCCTACTCAATGTTTGGTACAAAACACATCTACAGGAGGAAATCTCTGTCCTCGAAAGACACTCAAGAGTAATAGAAGAAGCAAATGCTCCACAAGATGACAAGACATCAGCACAGGGATACTAGACATAAGAAAAAAACAAAAAAAAAATATGACACAGGAAACCTATGAAATGACTGAAAAGGAATTCCAAGCAACAATCTTGAGAAAACTCAATGAGATACAAGAAGACTCAGTTAGATGACATAACAAAATGAGAGAAACTATTCAGGATATGAAGGAAAAATTTTACAAAGGGAAAGATACTTTAAAAAGGAACATAGTAGGGCCGGCCTGGTGGTGCACTGGAGAGTGCGCCGCTTGGGAGCATGGCAGCGCTCCCGCCAAGGGTTCGGA
>NW_007736251.1:66116-66925 GCF_000696425.1 Galeopterus variegatus | reverse complement strand
TTCTGAAGGCTTTAAAAGGACAGTGCATCAGGAACTCTCTCTGCTTCACCATTTTCACAGTGTGATACCCTGCCATTACTGTCACCACCACCAAGACCTGCACCAGCTGTGTTCCCTGGACTTTGGACTTCCAAGCCTCAGAAATTGTGAGCAATAAATGTTATTTTCTTTATAAAATTCCTAATTCTGTGTATTTTGTTATAAGCAATGGAAACAGACTAATACACATGTCAAGACACACCATAATTAACACTTTTGAAAACTAAAGCCAAAAAAAAAAATCTTGAAAGCAGCCAGAGTTGAGCAACACATTACACAGAGAGAAACAAAAATTCAAATGACAGTGGATTTCTCAATGATGGAGGTCAAAAGGAAGTGGCCTGATATTTTTTTGATGTGCTGAAAGAAAAGAATTGTCACCTGCAAATTCTACAAATGATGAAAATATTCTTCAGTAATAAAGGGAAAAAATATTCTTAAAAGAAGACAAAAGAATTTGTCACTAGCAGGCTTAGCATTAAAGATTTGTTAAAAGAAGTCATTCAAACAGGAAAGAAATGATAAAGAAATGAATCTTGGAACATCAGGAAGGAATACAAGACAACAGAAAGAACAGAATTATGGGTACATACAGTAAATTCTTTTCCTTGTAAATTTTACAAATTATATTTGATGATTGAAAGAAAACACCATTCGATGTACATGACAACAGTATTTGAAAGTTTAAAAGATACAAGGACCTAAGTGGGAGTGATATTTTCACTCTCATTTGGAAATGTTCATACAAAAAGACTAATATTAGTTACACT
>NW_007736251.1:63075-65205 GCF_000696425.1 Galeopterus variegatus | reverse complement strand
TTAAAAAGTGAGGGACAAGAACCAGAGAAAATAAATACAACACAAATAATAAAATGACAGACTTAAGCTGTTACATATCAATCATATCAATAATTACCTTAAAGGCAAATATTCTAAAGAGATCATTTAAAACAAAGATTAGGAGAGCTGATAAGCAAAACACAATATAGCTATTTACTGCTTACAAAAAGTCACTTAAAATTCAAAGAAACGTAGGGTGAATGCAGAAAAATGGAATAAGATATGTATGCAAAAATTAATCCCAAAAGCCATATCAATATTGGATAAAATATTTTCCAGAGCAAATAAAATTATTAGAGACAAAGAGGTATGATAAACATAAAGATAAACAGATCAATGAGTTGAGAAGATATAGTAAACCTAAATATGTATATACCCAACAACAAAGACTCAAAATACATGAAATGAAAACTGATAATACTGTAAGGAAAATAGACATGATTACAACTGGGAACTCTTACTTTCTGCTTTCAGCAACTGATAGAACTGCTAGAAAGAAAATTAGCAAGAATATAGTTCTGAACAACACAATTAACCAACAGCATCTAATTGACATTTATGGAACACACCAACCAAAACCATCAGAACACCTTTTTTTAAGAGCCCATGGAATGTTCACCAAGATAGACCATATCCAGGGCCATAAAAAATGTCTCAAGAAACTTAAAAGAATTTAAATCTTACATGTTGTGTTCTCCAGCTATAATAGAAACAAGCTATGCATCAATAGCAGAAAGACAACAGGAAAATCTATAAATATATAGAAACAAACAAAAAAGCTTCCAAGTAATCCATGTGTCTCAGAGGCAATTAAAAAGAAGACAATATTTGAGTGGGAAATTAATTGAGTGGGAATTTTTAAAATGTTCATACTGCCCAAAGCAATATACAGATTTAACACATTTCTTATCAAAATTCCAATGGCAATTTTCACAGAAATAGAAAAAAAAAATCTAAAATTCATATGGCACCACAAAAAGACCTGAATAGCTAAAACAGTCCTGAGAAAGATAAACAAAAGTGGAGGTATCACAGTACCTGATTTCAAAATATATTACAAAGCTATAGTAATCAAAGCAGTATGTTACTGGCATAAATAATGGAACAGAATATAGAGCCCAGAAATAAACCCATGCCAATATGGTCATAGAAAAAAATTTCTTTGACGTTGGCTTTGGCAATAATTTTTTGAATAGAACACCAAATGTACAGGCAAAAAAGCAAAAGTAAAAAAGTAGGACTATATCAAAATAAAAAGTTTCTGTTCAAAGCAAGTATAGAAAACAATCAATAAAATGAAAAGACAGCCTATAGATTTAGAGAAAATATTTGCAAACCAAATATCTGATAAGGGTTTAATATCCAAAACATATAAGAAATTCACAGAACTCAATAGCAAAAGAAATAAATAAATAATAACCTGATTAAAAATGGACAAAGGACCCAAATGGATATTTTTTCCAAAAGAGGCATAAGAATGGCCAATAGGCATATGAAAAGGTGTTCACCATCAATAATTATCAGGGAAATGCAAATTAAAGCCACAATGAGATATTACTCCATATCTCTTAGGATGGCTATTATCAAAAAGACATGAAATGACAAGTGTTAATGAGGGTGTGCTAATTTCCTTTCCTTTGGATAAATCCCCAGCAGTGGGATTATAGTTTTTTGAGAAACTTCCATACAATTTTCTATAATGACTGCACTAATTTACATTCCCACTGGTAGTGTATGAGAGTTCCTCTTTCTGTGTCCTCTCCAGCATTTGTTATTTTTGTCTTTTCAATAATAGCCATTCTATCTGGAATAAGATAATATCTCAATGTGGTTTTGATTTGCATTTCCCTGATTATTAGTGATATTCAGCATTTTTTCATACAGATCTTGGTCATTTGTATGTCTTCTTTTCAGAAATGTGTATTAGGTCATTTGCCTAATTTTTAATTGACTTACTTTTTTTTTTTGCTGTTGAATTGTTTAAGTTCCTAGTATGTTCTGCATATTATTATCACATAAATAGTTTGCAAATATTTTCTCTTTTTCTTCTGGTTGCCTTTTGCTCTGTTGATTTTTATTGTTGTTGTTGTTCTTGTTGTTGTGCAGGAA
>NW_007736251.1:61629-62741 GCF_000696425.1 Galeopterus variegatus | reverse complement strand
TTTTGATTTGCATTTCCCTGATTATTAGTGATATTCAGCATTTTTTCATACAGATCTTGGTTATTTGTATGTCTTCTTTTCAGAAATGTGTATTAGGTCATTTGCCTAATTTTTAATTGACTTACTTTTTTTTTTTGCTGTTGAGTTGTTTAAGTTCCTAGTATGTTCTGCATATTATTATCACATAAATAGTTTGCAAATGTTTTCTCTTTTTCTGCTGGTTGCCTTTTGCTCTGTTGATTTTTATTGTTGTTGTTGTTCTTGTTGTTGTGCAGGAACTTTTTAGTCTGATAAAGTCCCATTTGTGTTTATTATTGCTTTAATCCATTTTGGCTTGGTTTTTGGTAAATCATGAGAGATGGGACTCTAGTTTCATTCTTCTGCACATGGATATATAGTTTTTCTAGCACCATGTATTGAACAGACTGTCCTTTACCCAATGAATATTCTAAGCACTTTTGTGAAAGATCAATTTTCTGTAAATATGTGGACTTATTTCTACTTCTATATTCCATTCCATTGGTCCATATATCTGTATTTAGGCCCATACTATTCTGTTTTGGTTATTACAGCTTTGTAGTATGTTTGTAAGTCAGGTAGTATAATGCCTCTAGCTTTATTTTTTCTAGTGTTGATTTGGCTTTTTGGGATCTTTTGTCATTCCATATGAATGCTAGGATTGTTTTGTTCTATTTCTGTGAAGAATGTCACTGGTATTTTGATAGGAATTGCATTGAATCTTGTAGATTGCTTTCAGTAGTATGGTTATTCTCACAATATTAATTCTTCCAATCCATGAACATGGAATGTCTTTCCATCTTTTTATGTCCTATTTAATTTCTTCCATTGTGTTTTATACTTTTCATTGTAGAGGATTTTCACCTCCTTGGTTAAATTTATTCCTAGGTTTTCATTTTGTTTTGTTTTTTGTTAGCTACTTGTAAATGGGATTTCTTTCTTGATTTATTTTCCTGCTAGTTCATTGTTGGTATATAGAAACACTGCTGACTTTTGTATATTGATTTTGTATCCTGCAACTTTACTGAATTCATTTTTCAGTTATAAGGTTTTTTGGTGAAGTCTTTAGGTTTTTCTACATATAAGATCATGTC
>NW_007736251.1:55640-60569 GCF_000696425.1 Galeopterus variegatus | reverse complement strand
TAATTTGTTGAGACTTTTTATCATGAAGTGATGTTTAATTTTATCAAATGCTTTTTCTTCATCTATTGAGATGATCATATAGATTTCTGTCCTTGATTTTGTTGATGTGGCATGGCACATTTATTGATTTGCATATGCTGAACCATACTTGCACCCTTGGGATAAATTCCACTTGATCATGGTGTAAAAGCTTTTTGATGTGCTGTGGAATTCTGTTTGGTAGTATTTTGTTGAGAATTTTTGCATCTATGTTCATCAGAGATATTTGCTTGCATCTTTCTTCCTTTTTTTTTTTTTTGGTCTTTGTCTATTTAGGTATCAGTGATATTAGCCTCATAGAATGACTTTGGGAGAATACCTTCTTCAATTTTTTGGAATAGTTTGAAAAGAAATAGTATTAATCAATTTGTCAATTATTTCCAACTAGATGCATAAATTCAATTAAATCTCAATCAGAATCCCAGCAGTTCTTTTATGGATATCAGCAACAATTTTAGTGACTCTGAAATTTAAATAGAAAAGCAAAAGATCCTGAATAGCCAACACAATATTGAATGAGGAAAACAAAGTCAGAAGACTGACATTATCCAACTTTGAGACTTCCTATGAAGCTACATAATCAAGACAGTGTGATTGGTGAAAGAATAGATAAATAAATCAATGGGACAGAAAGGAGAACTCAGAAATAGACCCACATAAATACAGTCAACTGATCTTTGACAAAGGAGCAAATATAGTGTTTCAACAAATGGTAATGGAATAACTGAACATCTACATGCAGGAAAAAAAAATGAATGTAGATACAGACATTAAACCCATCACAAAAATTTACTCAAATATATCCCGGACATAAAGGTAAAACAAAAAACCACAAAATTCTTAAAAGATAACATAGGAGAAAATTTAGATGATCTTGGGTTTGGTCATGATTTTTCAGATATGACACTAAAAATGCTATCTATGAAAAAATGATTAAGTTAAACTTCATAAAAATTTGAAGATCTCTACTGTGTGTGAAACACTGCAAAGAGAATAAAAAGATAAGCCACAGACTGGGGAAAATGTTTGCACAAGATACGTCTTATAAAGTAATGTTATCCAAAATACATAAAGAACTCTTAAAACTCACTGATAAGAAAACCAACAACTTGATTAAAAAATGGGCCAAAAACCTTTACAGACACCTAACCAAAGATATATAAATGGCAAATAAACATTTAAAAAGATGTTAAACAACATATGTCATCAGGGAATTACAAATTAAAAAAATAATGACATAGCACTAGACACCTATTAGCATTGCAAAAACTCAGAACACAATTGAATGTACAACATTGTATGTTCAACATCAGGTAGTGTTGGGAATATGGGGCAACAGGAATTCTCATTCATTGATGGTGAGAATGTAAAATGGTGCAAAGATTTTGGAGGACTGTTTGCAATTTATTACAAAACTAAACATACTCTTACCATGCAAACAACCAATCTTACTTCTTGGTACACAGTCAAAGGAATTGAAAACTTATGTCCACACAAAACCCTGCACATTTATGTTTATAGCAACTTTATGCATAATTGCAGAAACATGAAAGCAACCAAGATGTCCTTCAGTAGAAGAATGGATGAATAAACTGTTATACATCCAGACAATGGAATATTATTCAGTGATAAAAAGAAATGAGCTGTTAAATCATAAAAAGATGTAAAAGAAACTCAAATGCATATTACTAGGTGAAAGAAGCCAGTCTGAAAAGGTGATACTCTGTGTGTTTACAATGACATTCAGGAAGAGGCAAAACTATGAAGACAAAAAATATCAGTATTTGTTTGGAGTTATAGGGAAGAAAGGAATGAATAGGTGGGCATAGAGGATGTTATAGCAGTGAAACTATTCTATATGATACTATGATGGTAGATAGATGTCATTATACATTTGTCCAAACCTGTAGTACGTACAACACCAAGAGTGAACCTCAATGTAAACTGTGGAGGTTGGGTGATAATGACGTGTCAATGGAGATTCACAGATTGCAATACATGTATCACTCTGGTGGGGGATGTTGGTAAGGGTGAAGCTATGTATGTGTGGGGTCAGGAGATATGTATTAGTCATGGTTCTCCAGAGAAAGAGAACTAATAGGCTATAAATAGATATACAAGAAGATTTATTATGGGAGTTACTCACATTATTATGGAGGCTGAGAAGTCCCATGATATGCCACCTGCAAGCTGGAGAACTAGGAAAGCTAGTAGTGTAATTCAGTCCAATTCTGAAGGCCTGAGTACCAGGGGAGAACATGTAGTATAACTCCCAACCTGAGGCCTAAGGGCTGAGGACCAGGGAGTGGAGGTGAGGGTGGCCGGGTGGTGGTAAGTCAAAGTCTGAGGCCACAGAACCAGGAGCCTTGATGTCTGAAGGCAGAAGAAGATGCATGCCCCAGCTCAGGACAAAAAGAGAGAATT
The DNA here is from genome assembly GCF_000696425.1 of Galeopterus variegatus. NCBI lineage: Eukaryota > Metazoa > Chordata > Mammalia > Dermoptera > Cynocephalidae > Galeopterus > Galeopterus variegatus. Next base: position 58,106 of record NW_007736251.1, on the reverse strand, counting down.
TGTTCTTCCTCTGCCTTTTTCTTCTATTCAGGTGCTCATTGTATTCACCCATATTGGTGAAGGAAGACCTTTTTTTACTCAGTCTATTGATGCAAATGCTAATTGCTTCCAGAAACACCTTCACAGATGCATCAGAAATAATATTTTACAGTCTATCTAAGTATCCCTTAGTCAAGTCAAGTTGACACATAAAATTAACCATCACAGAGTATGTTGGAAATTTCAGTACCTTGCACTCAATTTTGCCGTGAACCTAAAACTGCTCTGCAAAAATAAAGTTTGTATATATATACACATACATATATTTACCAACAGCTTTGTAGATCACTTGGTAAATGGGCCAGGGTAACCAATCTGAATGAGAAATATATTGCTTCCAAAATACACAGAGGCCCACTAGGAGTTGTGCATTTTTTTTTTTTTTAATTCTGAAAGGGGCCAGGTACAACAATTTATCCTTTAACTTAGAAAGATTATCTTGCATGCCCCACACAAATAGGATTCTAGAAGTTTCACTGGCATGGAAGGCCCAAGATTTTTTCCAAGTTTATTTCCCACCATTCGACATGCAAATCTCTTACCAGTAAGTCCAGAGTAATTGCTATTTCTTGCTCACTAGGTACAATCAGCATAATGAAATACATGTAATAAGGCCAGCATGATGTCTTGTGGAAGGAAAAGAAGATCAGATTCCCTGAAGACTAAATTATGGCATACGGCTAGAGATTAATATACCCTTGAGGAAGGACAATGAAAATGTTTTGCCGTCTTTGCCAGCCGAAAGCACACTGTTTCTGGAGGTCTTTATATTAACAGGTATTGAGGGCAAAAAAACATTTGTCATGTTAATAGCTGTGTATCAAGTATCAAGGGATGTGTTAATTTTCTCAAGCAATGAAATCACATCTGGGACCGTAGCTTCAATTGAAGCCAACAAATAGTTAAGTGTATAATTTTCCACTGGCATTCCCCAGCTTTCTGAAAAGGCCAAATACTTGAGTTGAATGGGGATGAAGTGGGAATCACCATGCTTCTATCTTTCAAGTCCTTGATGGTGGTATTAATTTCTGCAGTTCCTCCAGGAATTTAGTATTGTTTTTGATTTACTTTTTCTGAATAGAAGCAGTTCTAGTGGCTTCTACTTGGCCTTTCCTACCATAGTAGCCTCACTCCATAGAAGGAAGGAAAGCAATGTGGGGATTCTGCCACTATGCCTATATCTATTATAAATACTATAACTGTGGCAATAACCACATGATGGACCCACTATGGGACAGACATAAGCTAAAACTCCATTGACCACCTGACCCTCATACAACTCTACACTGATTGGTGAACCATACTGATGCTTTAGGTCTCCAAGAACTAGTGTCAAGTCAGAGCTAGTGTCCAATAATCCCCCCAAATGTCTGTCATCCTAGCAAAAGGCTTTAATTCCCTTTGGGAAATGCTGAGACATAGATTATCAGTATAAATTTTTGGCAGAGAAGTAGGTTTCTTCCTTAAGCAAGCCCAGCCTCCCCTTTATCCAAGGGGCTCTGGTTCTGTAAACTGAATCTAATCTAGGAATTTATTAAGAGTCTGTGACTCTCCATTTCGGTGATTCAAGTTAGAATTCTGTTTACTTGGCCTAAAAGTCTTCTGCTTATAAGGATCAAGTAACAATTTAGTAGACTGCCAATTTCAATTTCTTCTAGGGACATCATGATCAACTGGCCAATGTCTTAGATCCCTGTAAGTCAAATCATTCTAAATACTGCTTGGCCTTCTGTCCATTAAGGGAATCATACTACTTTGTCTTTGGCACTTAAGTGTCTTTGGCTCCTGCTGTCCTGGCATCCAAGTTTAGTGGCAAAATTTTCCACTGAGAAAACAACCACAAAACTCTTCAAGGATGCTGGAGCTATCAGCACAAATTTATTTCTCACAGTTATAGTGAAAGATGTATCCTCTGACCCCATTCAGAGTGGGTAACCAGGTTTAACCTGATAAATCCACTCTATCATTCAAATATCTCTAAGCCTTTGGATCCCTTCTCCTATAGTACACCAAGGCTGATCAATTTCAACTTTTGTCCATGTTTCAACCTGCCCAACCAAATTGTTGGAGCCCCTTCTAACTCCTTAAGCTGCAACACTGATTTTAAATTTTCTGCTTAGTGGTCTGGTATCAAGAAATTAATCCTGTTTTAACTTTTCTCTTTCCTTCTGCTGTTATCCATATCCTTAAAATCAATTCCCACATATATTTTTCAGATTTTTGTTGTATAAATATAACAGTACTTTTGGTCTATAGTTCATCCTCCTATAGTTCACACTTTGATCTCACCTTCCTGGACCTGCTGGAACATGAGTCTGATTATAGGTCTACAAGAAAAGAGCGGTAGTGGGGGTAAACCTTGTCCAGAATCAGCAGTGTACTGCAAGGTAACTATCTCAGGGAAAGACAGAGTTTCTTCAGGCAAAA
>NW_007736251.1:53649-55046 GCF_000696425.1 Galeopterus variegatus | reverse complement strand
TTATGCTGAGATTTTGAGCCCTTTTTTTCCCCACATTTAGGAGCAACCAGCCAATCTCATTATACCCATTAGTTTGGCAAAAATGTTCTAAGGTATTCAACACATGGTCACTCAGAAATTTGCCTTTCATGAGCACTTGACTGGACGAATCAAATGCTGACATTCTGCACATCTGTCACATCACACTGCACCATGGACTATCAGTGCCTTCTTTACTAGTAGAAATAGAGTAATTAGGGTATTGAAATTGTTTGAGATTATAGAATCAATTCCACATACCCAGAAACAATTTAGAAAACTCATTTTTAACGTTCTATTTCTCTAGAGCCACTCTCAGTACCAAAATCTGAATGTCAGTGTTCCCTAGAGGAATACAACCATTAGGCTATTTGGGTAAATTTATTTCAAGGAATTGGTTTCATGATTGTGGGAGCTGGCAAATCCCAAATTAGTAGGGCAGCTTGCAGGCTGGAGCCCCTCAGACAGGGGTTGATGCTGCAATCTTGAGGCAGAATTTTTTTTTTTTTCTCATAGAAACCTCAGTTTTGCTTTTAAGGCCTTTTAAAATTTATTTTATTTTTATTTTTTAGTCCTTTTTGAGACCGGCCGCACCCCACTCAGCCAGTTAGCGCTGTGAGCACACCAGTCATCCCTATATAGGATCCGAACCCGCAGCGGGAGCTCTGCTGCACTCCCAGCACTGCACTCTCCCGAGTGCGCCACGGGCTCGTCCCTTAAGGCCTTTTAAGATGAGTCTTTCTCACGATATTGAGAATAATCTCCTTTAGTTCAAGTCAACTGATTGCAAATATTAACCACATTTACAAAATACCTTCACAGCAACACCTGTATTAGGTTTGATTGGACAACTGTGTTCTATAATCTAGCTAAATTGACTCATAAAACTATCACCATATGTGAGGGTTAATTCTAGGTGTCAACTTGATTAGATTAAGGAACGCTGAGAAATCCGGTAAAGCTATCTTTTTAGATGTGTCCATGAGGGTTTTCCAGAAGAGATTAGCATGACAGCCTGAGTGGATGAGGTGGGAAAGATCTGCCCTCAGTATAGGTGGGAACCATTCCATCTGCTGGAGGCCCCAAGAGAACAAAAAACAGAAAAATGGTAAAACACTCTATCTGCTGGAGCTGGGATACACTCTTCTCTCCTGTCCATGGATATCAGAGCTCAAAACTTTTCAGCTTTTGGGTTCCAAGACTTACACCAAGGACTCCAGGGCTTCCTTATTACTGAGGCCTTTGGATTTGCACTGAGCCACACCACTGACATCCAGTTTGCAGACTACCTGTTATGGGATTTCTCTTCACAATCATGTAAGCTAATTCCCCTAATAAATCCCCTCTCATATATTTATAACATATCCTATTGATTCTGT
>NW_007736251.1:52219-52819 GCF_000696425.1 Galeopterus variegatus | reverse complement strand
TTCCCCTAATAAATCCCCTCTCATATATTTATAACATATCCTATTGATTCTGTCTCTCTGGGGAACCCTGACCAATATATCATATAACCCAGTAATTCCTCCCTTAAGTATATACCCAACATAATTGGAACACATAATTACATACAAGCTTGTGCTTAAATGTTCATAGCAGTATCATTCATAATAAGAAATCTGGAAACAACTCCAGTGTCCATCAATTGATAAATGGATAAATAAATACGGTATGTACAAACAATGTAAATAATTTGGCCATATAAAGCAATAAAGTACATGCTTTATGCAACAATATTGATTAACTTTGAAAATATTATGATAATTGAATTAAACCAGACACAGAAGGCTAGATATTATATGACTTCATTAATATGAAATGTACAGAATATAGTGACAAAAAGTAGATTAGTGGTTGTCAGGGAGTAGGTGAGGTAGAAAAGGGGAGTGACTGCTAATGAGTACAGGACTTCTTTCAGGGATGTTGAAAGTGTTCTGGAATTAGATAGCAGTGATTATTCACAACTGACCACTATCAAATATTTTAACTTTAAAAAATAAATTTAAAGACATATAATGTATATAAAA
>NW_007736251.1:49419-51161 GCF_000696425.1 Galeopterus variegatus | reverse complement strand
GATAGGCATGGTTCTGGTTTGAGCTCCAAAGTCAACCTCAGTTTGAATTCTGGCTCCCCCCCTTACTAGCTGTATGATTTGCATGAACTAATTAAACTTTCTATTCCTTTGTTTTCTCATCTATAATATTATACATAACTCAGATTTTTATGAGAACTAGATGAGTTCTTTACAAGTAGAGTATACAGAACAGGGTTTGGCATATCACCAGAGATCAATAAGTGCTAGTTAAAAAGAAAAAGAAAAATAAAGAGCCCCTGTCTTCAGAAGAGTTCTAGAATATATATTCAAATGGAGAATTGAAGAAGTTCTGAGACTATGCCTTGTTTTGTAGCTGTTTGTTGATTACCAGATTATGTCATTCAGTAGAACATAATGAGACAGTCTAAAGCATTGGCCAGGAAGAGGAAGGAAATCTGGCTTGCCTCTAATTTTCAGTGCTAATCATACAGACAAGGCATGTGATTCTCATTTGCTGCTCTTGAACATTAGGACCTGCACTTGTCTTATTGTGGTAAACATTACTGGTACAGGGCAAATAGAGCAGACCACCAATTTCTATTGGGTGGAAATACTGTTCTGTGTGGTAAGAAGCTGTTCCAGTTATATCTACCCTGAGAAATATAGAGTAGTGTGCCTTCAGACATGACCAGGACTGGCCGTGCCATGTCCAGTGTAATTCTGTCATTACAGTTGATTTATATGGACAACTGAGCCATTTGGGCTAATTAGGTTCTTTCTCCCTAGCACTTGAAACTGAGATTGAAAGATGATATGTCATTAGCTTCTGTTGCTATCCAAATTAAGAAGATTTGTAAACTGATGAGTTAGGAAGCAACCACATTCTGCAACCTACATGAAAAAGGAGGAAAAGTCAGTGCCTGAGAAAAGAAGTAATAAAATGCCCACATAGATGCAGAAATACATGATAATACATTCTTTTTTTGTTTTTTTCCTTTTTTTTTTTGTCTTTTTTACTGACTGGTAACGGGATCGCAACCCCCGGTGTTGCGCCTGCACCCCGCTCAACCAGTGAGCGGGAACCAGTCTCCACATGGGATCCGAACCCTAGGCGGGAGCGCTGCCACACTTCCAAGCGGCGCACTCTCCAGTGCGCCAACGGGGCCGGCCCATGATAATACGTTCTTAAAAGAGGAAGAAAGATTGCTCTATTTCCTGATATTTTTCCAAGTCCCACGTCAAGTCTTTTGAGAAGCTAAATACACTACCACCCTTTTTTTATTGCTTATAATCAATCCCTCTTCTCCCCGACTCCCATCTTTTTTTCTAAAGTTAGATTGAGTTTTTGTGTTGTCAACAAAAAGCGCTTTGACCAAGAACAGTCTATTTTTTCACATGAAGGAGATGGTTAAGTTTATAACTCCCTGTGCTCAGGTCTCCTAGATCAAATAAAATGGAGAAGCAATTATGTTGGATATTCCCCCAAAAAGCAGCTGAATTATTTTGGCCAGAACTAAAAAGAAGAAGAGGGAAGAACAACTACTTTTTCTAAGTTTAATTAACCAGGCTATTGCCTACATATCAGATTAAATTTTCCCAAAGAATTCCAGTACACAAAAACACCTGGAATCAGAAGTCCTTTAGATGTATCGGGAAGAAATTTTTATGTTTAGAAAAGATCTTATTCATGGTTAAGCTAAAGACTCTGTGACAATGAAAAAGTCTGCAATGAATAAGAATTCATAGAGCGCAATGCTCAGAGTTCCTCAGCAAAGACTAGC
>NW_007736251.1:47240-48572 GCF_000696425.1 Galeopterus variegatus | reverse complement strand
ACTTTAGGGAACTTTTAAGTTCATGTACTGGTTCCACTCAGTCTTACATTGTACATTTCTCAAAGACTCACTAATTTATTCATTCCACAATCATTTATTGAACAACCTCTATGTGGCCAGTTCAGAGCAAGGACTCTAAGAGGCAGTCCTTGTGGAAGACAGTCTTTTCTCTCAGGAAACGTGGGCCAAGGAGAGAGAAAAGTAGAGAAACAACTGCAATAAAATGCCAAGGTACATGTGAGCTTGTGTGCCTTTAAGTAGAGATGAAGGGCACCTACCTCATTTTGTGTAGAGGTGGGGCAGTGGAAGTTTCTTGGGAGAGATAAATCATGAAATGGGTCTTTATTTTGGGATAAGAGCACCTTCCAGGCAGAGGAAACAGTGGGGCTACTTGAGGGTGGGAGGGAATGATAAAATAGGCTGAATCTGAAGGCAGGGATAAGGTTTAGACTATGCTCAGGAATTAATATTTTTGTCTTAAAGTCATTGACATCATAATGAAGATTATAAACAGAGATATGACATATGTGTCATATATTTTTAATATTAGGTAATGAGGAGAAATTAGAGGGGCCATTTATTGAGCATCTATAACAGACCTTGTGTAGAATAACTAATATCCAGGAAAAATTTGGCAAGGGAGTACAGAAAGGTTTATCAAATTCTGCTGAATTGACCAGGCTTTTTGAAACCAGAACTGAAATCTATGTATGAGTTCCTGTTTTTTCTCATTATACCATCTGCTTCCTGAATCAAAATCCAGATTGAGGGCCAAGCCCGTGGCACACTCGGGAGAGTGCTGCGCTGGGAGTGCAGCAGCGCTCCCACCGCTGGTTCAGATCCTATATAGGGATGGCCGGTGCGCTCACTGGCTGAGCTCGGTGCGGCCGGTCTCAAAAAGGTCAAAAAAAAAAAAAAAAAAAATCCAGATTGAGTAAAGTTCAGTGTCTCTTTAATGTGTTTTTCTTTAATGTTGCTCTGGAAGAGGTCTTTGGGCACAATTAGAGCTCAAGGCCATTGGCTATCATCCCAAAATGACTATCTGAAAAAAAGAATGCCCTGTTAGTATCATATGTCACTACTTACGCACATCACACCCCTAAAAGGTGTTTATATGCCCCTACTATATAATGTCTTTGTTTCCCATTAAACTGTATTTTCTTCAAGGGCAAAAAATATGACTTGTTATTCTCTTTCATAATAATGAAGACCCAAAAATTATTTATTCTTTACCCGGCAGTTTTCTAGGCAGTTCACATTTAAAAAAAATAATAATAATCCTCTATTTAGCCCTATGAAGTAAGTATTGTTACCATTAGTTCAGAAGTGGTT
>NW_007736251.1:12642-46760 GCF_000696425.1 Galeopterus variegatus | reverse complement strand
GAGGTCTTTGGGCACAATTAGAGCTCAAGGCCATTGGCTATCATCCCAAAATGACTATCTGAAAAAAAGAATGCCCTGTTAGTATCATATGTCACTACTTACGCACATCACACCCCTAAAAGGTGTTTATATGCCCCTACTATATAATGTCTTTGTTTCCCATTAAACTGTATTTTCTTCAAGGGCAAAAAATATGACTTGTTATTCTCTTTCATAATAATGAAGACCCAAAAATTATTTATTCTTTACCCGGCAGTTTTCTAGGCAGTTCACATTTAAAAAAAATAAACTGTATTTTCTTCAAGGGCAAAAAATATGACTTGTTATTCTCTTTCATAATAATGAAGATCCAAAAATTATTTATTCTTTACCAGGCAGTTTTCTAGGCAGTTCACATTTAAAAAAAATAATAATAATCCTCTATTTAGCCCTATGAAGTAAGTATTGTTACCATTAGTTCAGAAGTGGTTCAGAGCAGTCTAAGGTAACTCATTAGGTAAGTACTGGATTCAGTATTTGATTGCAGGCTGCATGAATCTCTACTGTACTATCATGTTATTTCACCTTGCTTGGCAGAAAATAAGCACTCAGTAATTATTCACTAATAAATTAATGAATGAAAAACTTAATTAATTAATCCATCATACTTTGAAAATGAACAGATCTTAAGTAGTCATTTTCTAAAGCAAAGTTGTTTACATGATTTCTGTAATATCAAAATACACAAATGATTTAAATTAAAATGAGCTTAATGTATGCAAACTTGTGTGTGCATGGAGTCTAAACCTAGGTTTTGCCAAGTAACCAGATCATATGAATATTCTCTCTCCTTATCAACTTTGTTTTTTCCTATGACCATCCTAGTTGAAAGGTATTCTAATCATCAGTCCAGAAACCACCAGCCTGGTCATATACTATCATTGAGGATTCTTTATGCTGTGTGGTTGTCTGTGCAGACATGTGCCAGACAAAAACTCTGCTGCAGACTTAGGAGTGCTATCCCATGAGCCTTCCCATCTATCACCCACTTACTCTGAAACTGCTTTATCTGTCATGTTTGGTTTTGTTTGTAAGCTATCTTTATCCACTTCCTTATCTCCACTTTTTCTGGACTTCCGATCTCCTTGTTTTGGATTCCTCATCTTCATTTTAAGGCAGCACAGCCTCCATATCACACAATTGAATGCTTGCCCTGCAGTTGCTGCCATGTTCTTTACAAGTGTGAGGAACTATAAACCAGTGTGAACTTACCTCTCAGGGGACCAATGTGTGGGAACTAGTTATCATCTAGTCTCTCTTCCCAAAGCAGAGAGACCATGTTTGTAAAACTTTGGTTTTTAATTATATCTTCTAGATTACCTCACTTGCTCTATCAATCTGCTATGAGAATTAGTTTTCAGAAGGTTTAGGGCACAGAATCCAGGCATCTGAGTTTATTAGGAACTCTGCAACTGATTTGCACTCTCGCTCAGAGAAAGATGCATATCTTTGTCTGTCTTTATAAAATGAGTCAAGCAATGCCTGCCCCACACAACCACAGCTACTCTTTGGTTCAAGTGATATAACATATGTAAGGTCACATTAAAAGCATCTTTTATAAGCAAGGTTAAAAAAAATCAAAATATTTAAGTACTCTATTAATAGAACAGCATTTAAGCAGGCTCATTTTTTTTACACATAGAAATGCTTCTTTTGTTAATAAGGTGATAAATGTTGGAGTCATTGTAAATCAAACATGGAATTAAATAAAATCATAAGCATAAGTTTAAAAAAAAGAGTAAAGACTCTCCCATATTAAATTAAATTTCAACCAGTGAAGTTCTTTTTTTCTTTTTTCCTATGGAGACTTGGAAAGCAAATATATATGTAGTACCCTTCATTGGCAATTAAAATTAGCTTTAACCTAGTAGGAACACTGAGAACTGAAAGCACTTATCAATTTTTCTCTTTTAATTAATAAAAATGATGAATGTAACTTATTACTGGCATGTGTATGCTTACAACTTTCTCTTTAGTGTGGTATAATTTACCTTTTCCTTTTTATTAAATATAAAACATTACTTTAAATAAGGCTATTATCAAGTAAGACTAAGAATTCTAATAGCTAGAGTTCAAGTTTTATAGCTTGCAGCTTAATGGCTCAATGCTTGGTAAATAAGCACCTCTCTGAGCCTTTTAAGTAGTATTTGAGCTGAGTTAAGTTTATGAGTTAGCTATAAAATTATAATTTGGTTCTGAAGAGAAAACCTCATTTAGTGGCACTCAACAAACTAATGTAGTGACCCTAAATCCCAACCTGCCTGTTTAGTTATTACAACACACTGCTATGAAGACTATTAACAGGCCTAATTAAGGCATCAATCATTTATCAGAACCTCAATAACCTTACAATAACTCTTTTTATGGCATTTTTACTAATTTGTTCTAATGCACGAGGGCCATCTACAAATGAATTGGATATTAAAAGCCCTGATAACACGAGGCCATTTGGCAAGCATTTCTAGCCCCTACGTTTTCACAAGATCACTGGGAAACAGACCAGAGAACCTTCTAAGAAGGGCAGAGTGGAGCCTGAGCTGGTCTCTGTTGAATAAAACCCGAAATGCTGCCAGGTTTTTAGGCCCATGTAGGCATTCAAACAAAATAATACAGGCCATTGGTCATATCCAGGTTTTTAAAGACTCTATTTTGTTCAGGCTGCACTATCTAGAACAGCCATTTATGTGGAACAAATCAGCAATGCAATGGCCACTTGGTATGCAGCTGTGCAGGCAAACTTTTTGAAGAGCGCATTAACGCTTTTGACGTATTGTGTTAATGGACTCGACTTTCTCGACTAACCATCTCTCTAGTAAATCAAGTATACTTTAGTAAGACAGGTTTAAGGGCAGGACATTATTTGGTATATCTCTAAGATCACATACTTTTGCTTATCCTAATGTAGGTTTTAGTGTTTTCGAACTAATTCGTAAGTTGTGTAATTCACAAAAGATCAATCTATATCTCCTAGTGAAATTACCCTGGCTTCTTTCTTCGTAGGTCAGCAGTGTATCAGTGTGGGAGAGGAAACAGGTTGGGAGTTAATGGTTACAACTGGAAGAATACCAATTTCAACATCTCTAGGGAATGTAAATTTCACGGCTAGGCAGGGGGTGAGTAGATGGGAGAACAGTAATGGTGAAGATGTAATTGATAAAGTGAGAATCTAAAGTCTAACCTAATGCCACCAAAGCTATGGATTGCCAGGGTCAGAACTCACCCTACATACTTTTAAATAGAAAACACATCATGAGATGTGATACAAGGGACCAAATACTCTTCCTAAACTAGTATGTCTTCCAAAACTTGGTCACTTGGTTTGTGTTTCTTGTGTTAGTCATTCACTTCAATTAGTGTACTGAAGCTAAAAATCTAAAGGTGTTGGCCTTTGAGGGTCAATGTTGTAAAACACATTTAGGTATTTTCACATTTGAGTGAATTAATTAAAGAAAAAAGTCCATGAAGACATGATGCAGGGATAGGCCAGTTTGAAGGAGAAAATACGTTGGGTTATGGGAAAAGACGTGTAAGTCTTAATTATAGGCAAATGTAGGTGTGGGTTAATTTAACATAGAGAAATGAGGACTGGATAGATAGGCTTCTTAGAGATGCCTCCTAAAAGAGCAGAGTATCACTGAGATAAAAGAATGCTAATGATTCTATTTCTGCTTACTCATTTGATTTTAGCTGCTGTAACCAACAAGTTCTCCTAAATTTAAAGGCTCAAACATGACAGTTCATTTCCTGCAAACATTAAGTTCAAAATGTTTGCTCTTGATTGGCAGCTTTTCTTTAATTAATAATTTAGGGACTCTTTTTCTTTAGCTCCTGGCTTCATTATCTTTGGAAATATAACTTTGATGGTTACCCAATCCATCTGCATCAAGCTGGTGAAAAGGGGAAGTTGTGTTGGACATGTACAACTGCCTACTAGTCTGGGAAATGGGCTCAGTGAAGGCTCACCCACCTCTGCCACACTGGCGTTTTCCTGAGCTCTGGTCCTGACTCTGTCTCAGTGTCCAGCATACTAAAAGTTGACATAATAAGACAAAAAGGGATGTAGAGGCTTAAAACAGAGGGGTACAGAAGTGGGTGACAAAAGAAGAGAAGATATTCTGTTGTTTTCAGCTTTGGTAAAAATAAAAACAGAAATTGCATTTCTGCCTGTTTGCATAGGAGGAATTGGTATTTGAGTAAAAAGGGCTGGTGGAACCAGATTCGAGTTTTTACTTTGTTGATGCTCATATAGTGATTATGCATGGAACTAAGGCCACATAACCCTACTGAATGAGGAGAGTATGGAAAATGGTCTTGGCATTCCTGGTCTTCCCCTGGCCCCAGCTATGCTAAGTTTATCAGTAATAAAAAAAAAAAAAGCCAATTGTTTTCCAAATTAAAACACTAAAATTATTGTCTACTTCCATCTCAATCAAAAATGCCACAAGGATTATTGTGGAATTCTTTAATTTACTTCTCAGTTGGGAGACATAGCTAGAATATGGGTTCAGTAATGCATTCTAATTACAATGGCCTTTAAATAATAATCTGGAAAATATGATTCCCAAAGTATAGAGGGAGATAACCAAACTGGCTTTCCACTAAGGTTTTAAAAAATAATCTGAGTTGTCTGCAAAACCCAATTTACACATTTGCTTCTAGAAAAAGCACTTTTGAAAATTATCAAGTCTGTTCTCAGGCTCCCACTGCTGAAATACAGATCCTTGATATGCACCCAATATCTTGATATAAGGATCCTCATGTCATGAGCTCCAGGTATTCCTGGAACGAAGAGCTATACCAGGACATCAGAGACATTATTAAATTTAATTCCCTATTAAAATAAAAAATGGGAAAAATAAAAATTTTTCTATGGTTAATTCCCTTTCTCTTAATAAAAATTGCTTTTTGTTGATATTGTTTTCCTTTAGCATTCAGTTTCTATCATGGAATATCGTTAGTGTTGAGTAATGTCAAATCAGTGCCTACTGTTGTATCTCTAAATGTTTGTGGACAACATTATTGCGAAGTTGACCATTAGAGATTGAGGATCATCACTAATTTTAAACCAAAGCTAAAAAAAGCAAAAAATATCCACAATGATGATTGATCTTAAAAAGACATGAGGATAACTGTGAAGATTTCTCACAATTCCTCAATCAATTTTAAAAGAGAAATATTGTTGGTATTTTTCTCACTTTTCTTCATAAAGGATGCTTCTATGCTCACAGCTAAGGTGAGTCATCACAACTTTGTCACAGTGAGTGGGCAGAAGGCATAAGCCAGAACTCCTGCATTATCCAACAGCTGTCACTTTTATTTAAGGAACTGATGAATCCTCTCATGGACACTTTCTTGGGAAGCCTTTTGCAAATTGCTCACCTAATAATTAGAAAAATTAGGAAGGTATTTTCTTCAAAATTGTCTTAGGAATTGACAACATAAAATGATAAGCTTACCTTTTAGCATTGCTTAAGAATGTGATTTGTCTCTTATTTAGGAAATTAGTTCAGATATTGAGGATTTTGTGATGTCATTTCTTTTTTCACGTTATAAAGAGGAATTTTTTCAGCAATTGCTTGGCCTGTGACTTAGTGTAGCATACAAATACATAAATCAGTAGATTTCACTCACTAGCATTAAGTAGAAAGAAAAGCATTTATACCTCCATGCCATTCTTTTCGATCTTGCCTTATGGAGAAGTGGACTGACTTTTGTTGTTTCTTCCCTTGTGGAGGAGAGTATCAGTTAGGAATTATATTCTCCTGTGAGTAATAGACTCCATGATTAGAAAAAAAAAAGTTGCTTAAATAAAGTATGGAATTTCTGTTTTCCTCCAGTAATGATAAGTCACAGATGGTACTGATATAATGGCTTCATGTTGTTGTGACTCTGGCCATTAACTCTCATATTTATTCTCACAAAATGGTTGCTGTAGTTCCAGCCATCACCTCTGAGTTATAGGATAGTAAAAATAGGTAAGCTAAGTATAAAAGTTGATAAATTCTTAAAGTATGACATTCTTTTAGGGAAATCTCCTTCAAATCCTACTCAACAACCCCCAGTAACATTGCATAGGTCAGAAACCTGCCCTATAGACATCAGTACCTCAACTGGGACTAGTAAATGTTGCTTCTAAACTGGGTGCACTTTTAGTCTAAACAAAATCTGGGTTATGTCATTAAGGAAGAAGTAGAGAATAAATATTAATAAGCAGCTAGTGGTCTTTGTCACAGGAGTGTGTATGTGTGTGTGTGTGTGTGGGGGGGGGTTCTGCTAACTCTCCATCCCACCCATTTTGAATCCCTTTTCCAGAGAAGGATTGGCCAACCTGATTGGTCAGAGATGGAAGTTAATTGACTCCTATATTACTAGTAGGCAGAGTCACTGGTGTTAAAAGATATAGAGTGACTTCTTGATTCCTCTCCTGTGTCCTCTGCCAAACAATTAAACAAATCTGCAGAACTTGCAAAAGCAGGTCCACAAAGTTTTCTGTCCCAGATTCTCTACCTATTCCTGGGTAGGTAAAACAGCTGGGCCACCCATGACCCAGTTTTCCTTACTTGAAGAAAAACGGGACGCCAAACCCAAATGAGTCTTAGGCCTATATGAATATATATTTTGAGGGTTTAAGTGGCTAGTACAGATTTATGAGGTTGGATGATTGTCTGCCCTTGGTTATACTCTTGGTATCCATTGGGGGTTTATTTCAGGACCTCCTGTGAGTACAAAATCCTCAGATGCTTGTATCCCTGATATAAAATGGCATTGTATTTGCATATAACCTATGTATATCTTCCCATATTAGGTATCATAAGAATATTTATGATAAGAATACTTATGATACTGAATACAATGTACATTCTATGTAAATAGTTGTTATACTGTATTGTTTGGGGAATAATGACAACAAAAAAGTCTACATTTTCAGTACAGATGCAATTTTTTTCCAAATATTTTTCATCTGTATTTTGTTGAACCCATGATCGTGGAATCCGCAGATGCAGAAGGCAGACTGTATTCCATTAGTCAGAACTCCACAGGGAAGGGGTATATATGAAATCTATCATGAACCCCTCAAAGAATGCAGCTTTTCTCTTGGCTAAAACTTAAAATTTGCACAATTTAGAATGTTGTTCACTTCCTAGCTTGATTGTCCTTTTCCTACCTCTCTAACACATTCCTCCTCTGTCTTCACCATCCAGTATCCTCCTGATCTCTCCATCAAGACAGCTTTTCCACCTGTACTTTTTGGGCAGAGTGGTTGACCTCCTGCCGGAGCCAACCATATCATAATTATTTACTTGTCTTTTCTTCTCTAGATCAATGGCTCCTTAAGGATGAAGATTATGCGTGACTTTTTGAATCTTCAGGGACTAGCAAAACTCTTGGTATATAGCTCTCAATTAATAGTAATTAGAGTTATTATTATTTAATATAGGAATGGAAACTAAGAGGTCTGAATCATAAATGACTTAATCAGGTCACAGGAAGCTTGGGGACTTAGCAGAAATTAAAGTCTTTACTTCTAGCAGTGGTTTATAACGTATGTGTTAGGGAGAACTGTGGCAGTGAATTTTAAACAAAGATGTGTATCCAAATCATTTATGCTCAGTCCTATGTTCAACACTCAGATTCATATTCCATAGATTTGGGGTGGAACTGAGGATTCTGTGTTTTTGTAAGAACACTTCAGGGATTCTGCTTCACACACTAATTGAATGGGTGAGAGGATGAGCTGTAGAACACAGGTTCTTCAACTCTCATCCTTCCCGTCCCATCCCCTGTGAGCAGTTCCACTGTGGTCTGCTTTACATATGCAGCAGTTCTCAATCTTGGCGAGTAGAATTACATGGGAAGCTTCGAAACTCCAGATGCACAGACAGCACCCCAGAAAGTAAGACTGGGAATCTTGAAAGAGAAGCCGAGGCATTATTAATCTTTAAAAGGCTCTTCAGGTCATTTAGATGAGTAGCCAAAGTTGAGAGTCAATGACATACAGAAATTCTGTAAAAACTTTCACCAGCTGCTACAAAATAACAGCAATAGAATGAAACATAAGCAAATAAATTAAATTACTTTATACTCATACATGCCTAAATTCACACCAACCAGACATTGCCTGGGAATTAAGTCACTGCTTTATTCCCAGTGTCTCTTGCCTGCTTGCTTCACTCTTTGGTGCATACCTATTTCCCTGGCCACTGAATGCACTCCAGAATTTGTGAACCTCTGAGTTTTGTTGATCTTGAATGGATTCTGACCCATTGTTTTCTCTGATTCTTGCACATCATCGTTTCTCTGACAGTGGCTGCCTCCTTGATTCTTTCCCATAACTTGCTTTTAAAGATATTTTAAGATAGATCCTTATCTAATCCCTCAAGTATTTCGTCTTTAACACGTTCAGCTCTTTTCCTGCATTCACAACCTCTTCCTGTGACATTGCATCACATTTTGAAAAACATTCACCAAAAACCTGTAAGATCCCAACCAGGTACAAGTCAAGTATGTGAAAACCAGTATGAATTTTAAGACAAGGAATTGGAGCTCATTCTGATTATTAACACACTTAATTCCTTTGTCCTGTTTGCATTCACATACAAAGCGAGCCAGAGCATTGATGAGATTTGTTTCTCTGTATGTCTCATATTCTTGTATTTGTTATATTTCCATAGCCTGCCCTCCCAATCCTCAGGAATGCTTCAAATCAGTGAATATTAGAGAGAGAGAGAGAGAACAGAACTGTGGTTATTAGAGGTGCAAAAGGGGGAGGGGAGGGGAGTTGGCAAGAAACTAGTTAAGGGTCACAAAGATTGATTATGTTTTGTAAACATGAGTATACTAATTATCCTGATTTGATCACCATATATTGTATACATGTATTGATATTTGATTCTGTACCCCATCAAATTTATATATATATTATTATATATATAATTTATATATAAAAAATTATTTTAAAATATAATAAAATAAAAAGAGAATGAAAACCAGGAAAAAACAAAACAAAACAAATCAGTGAATATTTAAGTGAAGGCTTAAATCTAAGTGACCTGGATCACTCTTGTGCTCTAGTCCTCATTATTTTTCAGCCCACAGGACATCGGTGCATTGACAGTTTAGTCTCTACTTTACCATTAGATTGTCTATCCTCTCACAAAATAGCTCATCCCTCAGCCTCACATTCTCTTTTTAATGATCTCACCAGCATCTCAGGGTTGACATTTGACTCTTTCTGCTTCTTTATGGCAAACACTTGACTGATGGGTTTTTGCAATGTCTTTTGCATCCTTCACAGGCTTCCCATCTCCCTGCCAAGGCTCTGCCACCAGTCTTATTTTTATAACCATACAGTACTGTCCCCACCAAGAACACTATTTAGTAATGTGGTTTGTCTGCTCAAACTCTATAAATGGTTCATCTCAACCAGAGACTAACTGCTGGGTCCTTTGAGGTACTTCACAAAATGATTTACTGCCCTACAGCAGGGGACCTCTGCTTTCCCCACAGTGAGCATCACTTCCTGCATATAATGTGGGCTTTTCCAAGTCTGAACTGCTGTTCATTTTGTTCTCATCAGCTGTGGTGTCCTCTGTGTAAACTTCAGTCCTCTTTTGTGTCTCTTTAATATGTCACTTATAGCATGAAATCTTTACCAATCATGACAGCTGAGTGTGTTCTCCCCTCTCTGAATACAAAACACTCTTTTCCATTCTTATGGTGCTTATTATTTTCTTCCTTGCACTGTAATTATTTATGTACAGCTTGTCTTCATTAATAGCTTAACCTTTCATTGGTATTATGGAGCTTATTCATTTTTCTACCTCTTCCTCCACCCCCACACCATAATCACTAGCTCCCTGGCCTTGTCCATAGTAGGCTTGGGATAATTAATTACTGAATTATGTTTGATAATTAAATAATTAATTAATTAACTTTTTAAAGAGAATATCCTCTGAACAGAGTTTTATGTTTGCATTATAAAAAAATACCTCCGCTTTATAAGGTATTTGCGTCTCTTACTCTCTGTCCTCAAACATAGATATATTTGAATACCAAATTGGATACTAGCCTCCTGTCAGGAATTCACTGGGAAATAATGGCAAAAAGTGAGGCTGTTTAAACATTCAAGTCCCACAAAGTCAAATAAAACTTCTAGGCAATAAGAATTTGCTGTGAGATGCATTTAAATATGAATGCACTTGGAACATTTGTGCAAAAGCAATGAAGATTGAATGTTGATTTCTAGGCATGATTAAGATGAAAGTACTAAATGCACCATGTTAGGGAAAGCAAGATAGACCTTCGCAGCAACATGGGGACTTACATGCAAATTTAAGATTAGAAGGACGATTTTTTTCCAACAGAATGTGCTGTCATAAGAGATAAAAACTGGAAAATGTAGTAGAACAATTTACTTTGAATAGCTTAAGATCCTGTACGAAAATACAGTTTAGGAAACTCATTTCATGTGAACGTATTGAAACACCACACAGACACACACACACACACACACACACACACACACACATTTATACCCCCAAAATCAGTAAATATAATATGTTTTAAATTACTTATAATTTGTGGTATTTTACACACACACACACACACACACACACACACACACACACATATTTATACCCCCAAAATCAGTAAATATAATATGTTTTAAATTACTTATAATTTGTGGTATTTTGCAGTCAATTTCTGGTTTTCAATTTCTGGTTTTCACGCACACATTCTTCTCATCACTGACAGTTTCAAATGGATTTTTTTTCTTTATATAAGGTGCATTTTTAGGGCTGTGATTCTGGGAGTGAATCTTCATCCAAATGTGAAATTATCTTTTATCATTTGGGGAAGGTATTTCCCTCATGCCTGTTGGATTTTAGAACATTCCCAAAAGCACAGTCTCCATGCCCGGGTTGTCTCTTTTCTCTTCCTACTAATGATAGTTCAGTACTAATTTAGTTGTACAATTCCCCAGCTATTAAAAATAATTCTAAAGCATTTTTCAATAATATCTCCTCCTGAATAGCTTTTATCATTCCTTCCCACTTTTTTTATACATCATGTTTCTTAGTTTTTAACAATACCTAGAAGATGTGACTTAATTGATTCTGAACTTGAAATTCTTCCAATGGACTCACATATTCCAGAATTTTGTGACAGGAAGATCACAAAAAAGAAAAGATTTCTGAATCTGCTTTATACCTAAATTAAAGTCTCGTGTCTATTGGTAAAATTAAGCAAAATTCTGAAGTTAACTACATTTTAAATGTAACATTATTCAACTACATACATGGAACCTACTATTTTCCTAGAGCTCCTGTAGAGAAAGGTTTTCCTTTCTTTTTTTGTGTGTGTGTCTACTTTTACTTTTCGTGAGTTATTACAAGTTCCCTTGGTATTTGATGTAGGGCTTAGCAAGAAATACAGTGCACAATTTGTGAAAGACTGAGGTCCTTAGTATAGAATATTTGTCACCATAAAATGGTTTTCTGTAGCTGAGGTTTTATGGATTTATTCTTAGAGCTAAAAAGTAACTATTGACAAATGGGTGACCCCAATTATATTCTCTACGGAAACTAAGGTAGGAAAAACATTCTTAGGCAGGCTACCACAGTTTGTTTTTTTTTGAGCAAAATCCTTAGGAATATGATGAAAAAATTCAAAGAGTAAGACAGAAACACTAGATTACTACAATAAGGAAGAGGAAAGAAATATCAGTAGCTTAAAATAGCTCCACATCTTTGCTGCTGTAGGGGAGGAAAAAAAATCTTTTTCCTTCCACCCTCCTAAATTCTCCTTCCCTCTGGGGTCCTGTTAATTAGACTGACAGGGAAAAAAAAATCTAAAAAGCAGATTAAGAAGAGAAAAGCAAACAGAAGTTTATTAGCCTTTGCATCTTGCTTACACGTGGGAGCCGTCAGCAGTAAGTAACTCAAAGGGGTGGATAGAACTTGGGCTGATACAACATCAAAACAAAAGAACAATTAATTTGTATAGAAGTAACAAGACAAGGGATAAGGACCTTGAGTTTCTAAGGGTGGCAAAATGCCCAAAGGCAAAATATAGGGGAAAACTAATAGTAGATAAAGCTTAACTAGTAAAGTTTGTTATGTAGATTTCTTAGGTGACCGTCTCTGGGTTGATAAAGGTCTGGAGTTGTCTCCAATGATTCGCTTTGGTCTCTGTAAGCATTACAGGGACTAGCATTCTAGTTTCAAATATTTTGTTGATGTTTCACAGATATATGGGATTAACTGAAAATGGTCTCTTCCCAGGATGTGGAATAGACCAGTTTCATGCCCAGGGCAGCCAAATTGGAGCCAGTGCATTAGTATACTCTCGCAGCAGGTGGTGCTAGAAAAACAACAAAAATGGCTCCCCCCCTTTTATTTCTACTGATTATCAAGGCAACTTGTAGAAGAAAGGATGCACTACCAAATATTTTTATGGCATTCTTTGTAGACATGAAGCTGTCTCAACAAACTGATTCTAGTATGGAAAAAAAAAAAAAAGAGCGTACTCTGCTTGCTTTCTAAAAACTCACAAATGCACGATGTGAATATCACTTAATATTTATACCATCTACAATTTTTGTTATTATTTACCTACGAAATGCCAAACAAATCATGTCTTGGAAGCAGTAAAAGTCACTGTATCCTTCTGCAGATGCCAAGGAGTAAGTTGAGACAATTCCAAGACATACAGTGCTTAGCAGTAGACCTAATTCTTAACTGTAAGCAATTTATTTTGGAAAAAGGCATTATCCACTGTAAGTTTTCAATATTGTATTATAAAAATTTCCTTCTTTCTCAAAAATGCCACCTGAGCAAAGAGTGTTTCATTGTGTCTGAGAGTAGCAGCCCTTTTCATCCTCAAATTTTGTATCTAGATAACATGTAGACCTGCTGTCCAACATAGTAGTCATTCTTGGCCACATGTGGCTATGAGCCCTTGAAATGTGGTCAGTCCAAATTGGAATGTGCTATAGTTGAAAATTACAAGGACTTCAAAGGTTTAGCGTTACCAAATTAAGTGGAATTTGTTTGGCCACACACAACAGAAAGCCAAACACCAAAGCACCAGTCTTTTCAGCAAAGAAAAGGGTTTATTCACGAGGTAGCCAAGTGAGAAGACGAGAGATTTATACCTCAAATCAGTCTTGTCCACAGTGGGAAAAAATGTACATTTATGGAGAAGTGGTTAGGAGTGGTGCAAAGTGTGGAGGATCGTGATTTGTTTAAAGGTTTGAGGACATTCTTCAGCGATCTGTGCAGGCACAAGCCCTCAGCATCCCTATGTGTGTTCAGAAAAATGGCTGCATAAACAGGTTCTGGAGGTGGAGTCTTCAGCCCTTGATTCAAAAGGTTGCCCATCAGACATTTGTGCAGCCTCAGTAGAGAGGTCTGCAGGCTCACCCAATTTATCCCAGTTTGTGTTGGGCCACACAAACTTGAATGGTTCTGCAAAAACACCTCAGGCACACAGCTCAGGACTGAAACAGGACAGGAATTATCCTAAAAGGCAGATGTGAGGGTTAAGAAGAAACAGAATGAGAAGTTAGTTATGGAAATTTACTAAAAAACAAGCAATTTAAACAGGAAATAAATTTTAACTGAATAGTCAATGGTTATTCTAGTACAAAAAATGTAAAATATCTCATTCATAATTTTTGTATTGATTGAATCTTGATATTTAAAAAAAACTTGAATATGTTGAGGTATATATATATATATATGTATATATATATTTTTTAATGTGACAACTAGAACAGTTAAAATTACATACGTGCCCACAAAGACTCTCTCCTTTGACTAAAACTTTAGTCAAGCTCCCGTGAGTTCTCTGCTTGACTAGGCCTGACCTTGGGTTTCCCCCTGTCTTTGTAGAATCCGGTTTGAGTAGGAATCCTGCTAAGTCAGTTTAGCAAAAATAATTTCCCACCCTTGGTATCTGACTATCCTTTATAGCTTATCAACCTGGCCTGCCTTCAGCAATAATCCATCAAGTCAGTTTGGCCAGAAATCCCTTATCCTTGATGTTTCCTCTTAGTAATTTTTCATCCACTGACCTCCCACCCTTCTCCTTAATTATAAATCCCCGTTTGTCCTTGTTGAAGTCGATGTTGAGTCCAGTCTCTCTCCCCCATTACAAGACTCTGTTGCAGTGGTCCCAATACCTATTGTCATGGCTCCCATTGAATAAATCCCACCTTACCATCTTTAAGAAGTGTCGTGAGTAATTTTTTCTTTAACAGTGCCTAGCAATATGTTTCTATTGAATATTACTGAGAAAATTTTAACTTCTGTAAGTTCCTCTTTTTCAAACTGATGTGTACAGACATTTATAAACAACTTCTAATTGGAGCTGTCATCAAGAGTGAAATATTGGCAAAATCAAAGTTGACGTAATTAATTTTTTTCTCTCTAAAGATTTTAACAAAAATCTCCATAATTTCCTAAAAGTTAGAGTTTATTAATACTGTTATTAATTGTTGTGCAATTTGTCATTTCTCTCTTGGTCTGAATTCAACACATTCCTCTTAACTTCTTCAAAGTGAGGCATAGATAATGGAAAAGGAGAAGGAACATTGTTACGTAGTGACCAGTTGGATACTAATCAAGGATTCCTAGAGAAGACTGAAAGCCTCTCTCCTCCCCACATTTGTTTTTCCAACTTATGTGAACTGCAGCCACGTTCTATCCAAATGTGACCTATGTTTTTCTCATTGTAAATCAGGCTTGTAGATCAAATGATGATCAGGACACCAAGGAGTCAAGAAGAAATAGCTACAGAAGATAGAAAGAAAGGATCATGCTTAATCTTCCTATAAATCTAAAATTCTGCAATGTATGCATCACAGTGAGATGCAAGACAAAAAGGTAGCTGCCTCTACCAGGGAGGGACAGTGAGCTAGCCTTTGGAAAGATTCTCAGGAAAAAGAAGAAGAGAGAGAGAGAATATGAATGACAGGAAATGCTAGTGCACCAGACCCACTGCCCAGAGATATCTTCGGGATATGCTCCAGGTCTTCTCTCCTAAATCTTAGATTTTTCTGACTCATAAGAGTCAGTGATTCTTAATAACGACCCTAAACTTAATGTGTTTATTTCAAGAACCATTTAGCTTTCTTGAGAGTTAATTTTTTATTCTTCAGTCTACAGATGGAAAGTTTATAAGAAAAAAGGATCTGGGAGAATTTGAACCAGTCAAAATATTATTGGCTGACTATTTTAATTTTTCATAGGTGGAAATATTGCTTAAGGACTCTCTTAATTTTAAGGACACAAGTGGTGTACTTATATAACAACTGAAGTTTCTCATGGGTCTTTCTACTGTTTTTGCTTGGGGGAATCTCAATATTAGGCCATGTAACTGGCAGTAGACCATTGAAAACAAATGCAAATCTGTGGCCCTTTGGGAATCCAGCTTTTATTTCTCCTGAAAGTCTTTTTAGGATTGTGGATGTCTCAGTATTGCTGTGGGTATGAGACCAGTATAATTTGGCAGATACACTCTCTTTTCATCTGGAATAATGTCCCATCAACTTCTTTCTGCAGATTCTGGCTTTTTTTCCAGGCCTGGCACCCACTGTTTGCTGTATTCCCATAATTGAGCCCAATGTTTATTGAAAAAGAGATGATCCAGTTTAGCATAGAAAGTCCCAGGAGGAAGCAATGAGGAGCAGGTGTGTTTTATCTTAAGCCTAGCAGGCTGTCTTCTACAGTAGGCTCCTCCAGCAGCTCTGCCAGCTGTGCAGTACATATGGAGTAGAGGCCAGAACGGAGGCTTAGTGTGTGTGCCCGTACTGGCAACTGCAACTACAAGCTGCTGCTCACAGCATCCCTCGCTTCTTGAAAACAGCTATACTAGAATGAGTTGTACTTCCTTAAGTCCACCAGAACACTTAAGTTTTCTCTTTCTTCCTCTCTATAAGCAGAGATTTTAGAGATCCATTCACCAAACAAACTGGTTATTTGGGGGCAACATCCATGGAATAAGAGGATTTAACTCAGATATATTTGCATTACATCAAAAAACCTGCTTAGCTGATTTTCAACTTAGTTGGGTTCTCCAGTGATAGACCTTGAGACAAAGATCTCTTGCAAGTAGTTTATTTGAAAGGTGAAGGAATCACTTATTAGGGAGTGGGAAATGAGAGAAAGAAGGAAAGGCACATTACCAAACCAGCTACTACCACAGGTCAATGACATTTAATTCTGCTGGAGAAATCCTAGGAGCCAGTGTGAAGATCATGCCTCCAACTTAACCCACACAGGGAACAGGAGATTGGTGTAATTTTTCATCCACTCCCTGTCATCATTGGTTAAGTACTGTTCCCAAGTGGCCCTAACCTCCAGCACAGTTGGTCCTGTGCTTCGGCTGCTGAAGATTGCTCATTAGTCAGAGAAAGACCTCAAGAAAAGGAGTGTAGTTTTTGGCAGTTGTAAGTGAGATGAGCTTGCACCAAAGTGGCAAAGATAAGGGCATATGAATAGGGCACCGACAGTATCTGTGATTGTTTTGTTATTCAGTTGAACAATTGAATCTTTCAGGTAAGAAACCCCCTATAGGATAAATAACACACTAGGTCAGTCCAATTGCTATACATTTTGTAGAGCCAAATTGAATGAGGAATGTGGGATAGATGTACCCACACTCTCATTTCTTTTATGTCTGCTTTCTCTTGCTTGTCTACACAGGAAAAGTATGTCTTGCAAGTTTGTTTCTTTACTTTTGTAAGCTAGGCTTTGCTGCTGAAGTTCTCCAATTTCCCCTATTATAATTAATTAGCCCTTGGTTTCTTTAAGAATCTGATTAAAAACTGATAGAAAATTCTCTCAATACTTATAGCCTGAGCTATATTTTGTGAAATTTATCTGATATCTCTCATTTACTTATTCTGCGACTTTCACCCTTCCTTGATCTCATCCCAAAGATATTCATATTTTGGCCATAGCTATTTGCTACAAAACTTTTATAAAATTTTCCTCCCCATAGTAATTCCCACTTTGTGGAACTTTACTGATCTACAAAAAGGCACTTTGTAATGCAAGGGGTAATGGTTCACAGATGCTTATACAGCTATTTCTCCCTTATGCATTTGGGAATTCTCATTTATACTTGGTATACTTCAACAATTAAACTGGCATGGTGACATATCTTGGGATAAAGGGAGTTTCTCTAGCATCTTTCATTTTATTACTTAAGTTGTCTTTTCATATTAGGGACACTATTTTGGTCACTTTTTGGATCTGCTGTTTTCATGCTTGCCCGCACATGACCTTGCATTTTCTGCCAGCTGTTTGTGTTAATTTGTTTCTGTTGCTTATAACAGAACACCTGAAACTGGGAAATAATAAAGAAATTAAATTTATTTCTTAAAGTTTGGAGGCCGGGAAGTCTACAGTCCAGGGGGCACATCTGGTGAGGACCTTTTTCTGAATGGGAGCTCTCTGCAGGGTCCTGCAGCAATGCAGGGTATCACATCATGAGCGAATCACAACAGCTCTCTCATGTGCTCCTTGTAAAGCCACCAGTCCACACCCATGATAACTCATTACTCCAGGAATGGATTAATCCATTCACAAGTGCACAATTCTCACAATCCAATCACCTCTCAAAGGCCCCACCTTTCAAATATCATAATGGATTTCCCACCCTCTTAACATTGTTACAGTAGGGATTAAGTTTCCAAAACATGAAATTTTGGAGGATACATTTGACCATAGCATTCTGCTCCAGCCTCCAGAGTTCATGTCCTTTTCACAAGTAAATATATTCGTTGCATCCTCAAAGTCTTAATTTGTTTCAACTCAAAATTCCAGTCTCATCTGTGAAATCAAACATGTATTAGTTCATTTGTGTTGCTTATAACAGAATGCCTGAAATCAGGTAATTTATAAAGAAATAAAATTGTTTTGGAGGCCTGGAAGTCCACAGGTCAGGGGGCATATATGGTGAGGAACTTCTTCCTGTTGGTGACTACCTATAGAGTCGTGTGGCAACCGGGGTTTTACATGGTAAGAATGGCCTGGGCAAGAGAGCTAACCTTCTCACTTGCTTTCCTTTTAAACTCCATGAATGGATCAATTTATTCAAGAGGGTACAGTCCTCACAATCTAATCACCTCTTAAAAGCTCCATCTTTCAAATACCATAATTGGATTTCCCACCTTCTTAATATTGTTACATTGAGGGTCAAGCACCAATGAGTTCTGGAGGGACAGTCAATCCAAAGCACTCTTTCATGGCACATATTTTATATCTCATATTTCTACATAAGATCTTGCAAAATTAAATTTTAGTATACTGTTTCCTGTATAAACATCTTTTTTTTTTCCTTTTGAAGTCCCTTTTTCAGCATGATTTATGGCTCAATTTTGGAACCCTCACTTTGAGTTAAGATTAAAATGGAGTGATATGTATATACTGCTTTGATATAAATTAAACAGTGAGAGAGCAACAATGGAAATGTCACCATCTAATTTATTTCACATCTAGGTCGTCAAAGAGTTGTCCACACAAACAAGGCAATCACAGTGTTTCAAACAGCTCTTTCAAATTTCCTGAGGCTCTTCCATTGACTCATTGTGGCTATGTGCAGCTAAATTTAAAGAAATCAATAGGAATAATAATGAATGAGCCTATAAATAAACCTTTTCTGCATTTCTTTTTTGTTCTAAAATATAATGCAATCTTGGTAATCCTAAAATATAGTGTCTATTATATCTATTCCAAGCACTGTTCTCTGTAGGTGCTAAAGTCTGTGGGAAGAAAATCACAGAAACAAAAAGTTGGATGTCTGAGCCCTTGACACTAAGAGTGGGGAGGATCAAAGCCTGAGGAATCACTCTATGTCCAACACAGGACAAGATAATTATTAATCTCAGTAACATCAGAACGAGTATTTATATTCATGATGACCTGAAGTACATTTTCAAACATAAAATGGAGCAAACCTCATTAGGAGAGTAACATTTTCCAAGGTTCCTCAAATCCTTCATTGATGTATTATTAAAATGAACAATGAAATGTCTTAAGGATAATACCAAATATTTATATTGAACTCTTAAAAAAACATAAACAAAAACTTAAAATGAAATATTTTATCTTTTGAGACAGAAATATAAAAAAATATATGGTAGAAGGTTTTTCCAGTCCAGTGCGTAAGGAGCTTAGGATTCACCACTCTGTACTAACAAGTAAAAACCTGAACAAATTGAAAAATTAACAACTCTACTTAGATCTGGGAAAAAGGTGACATCACAAGGCAAACCAGTGCACCCACAATTGGAAAGACAGAGAGCCAAATGCAGAGAATCACAACATACCCGCACAGAAAACTTCACAGAAAACTGCGGGGCAGGAAAACTGGAACTGTAATTGATAAGCTGCTAGAGGCTCAGTGTGAGCAACACTGAGAGTTAAAAATCCAGGGGGACCCAATCATAGGGGGACCCCATGCTTTTGTCAGTTTTACCTCCAGGTTTTCACTTAAATTTGAGACAAAAATCCCCTTGTGCTTCCTGCAGGGACTGGGAAAAGGAACCATTTTGAAATATAGCAGAACATTTTGTACTTTTTAACAAGGTGTGTCCTCAGGATAAACTAGTTAACCTGAATCCAACCTGCTGGATTTTAACGGAGCCTAACTAACCTGGGAGAAAGAAAATATCTAACTTTTGCTAATTCTACCTTCCCTGTGGGAGAAGAAAAATATCAAATTTCAGTCCACTCTAGACATTCGGTCCCACCTAAGGGGGGAGAGAAGAAGCGTGACACAGGTGACAATGTTCACAGCACAGAGGCATAGGCTAAGACGGAGACCGAATCATAGGACCGCAGAATAACTCTTCCCTCAGTGCCTTACCACCATGTTACTAAAGGCCTATTTGCAGCAATTCCTTCTATCCAGTATATCATGTCCAGCTTTCAAGAAAATACAACAAAGCATTCTAGTAGGCAAAAACAAAACAAAACAAACGAAGAAAGAAAGAAACAGTTTGAAAAGATAGAGCAAGCATCAGAAACAGGTATGGCAGGAATACTGGAATTACCAAACAGAGAATTTAAAACACCTGTGGTTAATATGCCAAGGACTCTAATGAATAAAGTAGGCAGCATGCGAGAACAGGTGGGAAATGTAAGCACAGAGATAGAAATCCTAAGAAAGTATTAAAAAGAAATGCTAGATATAAAAAACAGTGTAACAGAAATAAAGAGTGCCTTTGACGGGCTTATTGTAGACTCGACACAGCTAACGAAAATAATCTTTGAGCTTGAGGTTATACAGATAGAAACCTTCAACCCTGAGAAGCAAAGAGGAAAAAAAAGAAGCAAAAAAGAAAAAAGAAAAAAACAGAACAGAATATCCAAGAACTGTGGGGCAACTACAAAGGTGTAAACATACACATAATGGGAATCCTAGATAAAAATGAAAGAGTAAAAGGAACTAAATCAATATTGGAAATAATAATGATGAAGAATTTCCCCCAAATTATTATCAAACACCAAACCAAAGTTTCAGGACCTGCAGAGAACATCAGACAGGATATGTGCCAAAAAAAAAAAAAAAAACCCGAAAAACAGAAACCCTGCACCTAGGCGTATCATTTTCAAACTAAAAAAAAAAAAAAAAAAAATCAAAGAAAAATAAATAAATAAACCTTGAAAGAAGCCAAAGAGCAAATGTAGGGGTTACTTCAACTACTCCTCAGAAGCCATGCAAGCAAGAAGAGAATAAAGTGAAATACTTAAAGTGGTGAGAAAAGAAAAAAAAGTGAAGGAGAAATAAATACTTTCTCAGACAAACAAATGTTGAAAAAATTGTTGCAAGTAGACCTGCGTTAAAAGAAATGTTAAAAGGAGTTTTTAGAGAATAGGAAAATATTGCAGTTCAGAAAGTCAGATCTGTACAAAAAGGAAGAGCACTGAAGAAAGAATAAACGAGGTTAAAATAAAAGCTTTTCTATTTTCTTTTAGTTTCTCTTACGTATAATAATATCTTTAAAATAATGTTAGCATAATTCTTCAAATCACGTTATGATAGTTAAACATATTTCATTATGTATGCTGATGTATGCATATAGTTAGATTTGCTTATTTATGCTTTTATGTGAGTGAAATGAATGGCAGCAATGATACAAGGGATGGGGAGAGAAATTAAGATCCTTTGTGTTATTATAAGGGACTCACACTACCCATGACGTTACCACAAACTTATTTGAAAGTGAGCTTGAGTTAGTTGTAAATATATATTGCAAACTCCAGAGCAACCAATAAAAAAAAAAGTTTAAAAAAGAAAAGAAGTATAAAGAAGTATAACTAATACACTAAAAAAAAAAGAAAGTGAAATTATATAAAATGCTCAGTTATAACCACAAAGAAAGAAAGTATATGGAAGACCTAAATGGAATCAAAGAATAAGGGCAACCATAGAAAACAGTCACAAATATAGTAAACATTTTTCCAAGTATATCAACAATCACTTCAAACAACACTGTTCTAAGTGCACCAATTAAAAGCTCAGATCTGTACAAAAAGGAAGAGCACTGAAGAAAGAATAAACGAGGTTAAAATAAAAGCTTTTCTATTTTCTTTTAGTTTCTCTTACATATAATAATTTCTTTAAAATAATGTTAGCATAATTCTTCAAATCACGTTATGATAGTTAAACATATTTCATTATGTATGCTGATGTATGCATATAGTTAGATTTGCTTATTTATGCTTTTATGTGAGTGAAATGAACGGCAGCAATGATACAAGGGATGGGGAGAGAAATTAAGATCCTTTGTGTTATTATAAGGGACTCACACTACCCATGATGTTACCACAAACTTATTTGAAAGTGAGCTTGAGTTAGTTGTAAATATATATTGCAAACTCCAGAGCAACCAATAAAAAAAAAAGTTTAAAAAAGAAAAGAAGTATAAAGAAGTATAACTAATACACTAAAAAAAAAAGAAAGTGAAATTATATAAAATGCTCAGTTATAACCACAAAGAAAGAAAGTATGTGGAAGACCTAAATGGAATCAAAGAATAAGGGCAACCATAGAAAACAGTCACAAATATAGTAAATATTTTTCCAAGTATATCAACAATCACTTCAAACAACACTGTTCTAAGTGCACCAATTAAAAGAGTATGTCAGAGTGGATCAAAAAACAAGACCAGCTGTATGTTTCCTACAATAAACACAATTTAAATATAAAGACTCGTATAGATTAAAAGTAAATAGATAAAGATATACCATGTAAATTAACACTAATCAAAAGAAATCAGGAATAGCTGTATTAATTTTAGACAGAACAGATGTCAAATAAATGAGAGTTATAAAAGAGGAGCATTACGTAATTATTATTATGGGTTAATTCTCCAAGAAGAGATAACAATACTTAACTTGTAACAACAAAGCATCAATATACATGAGGCAAAAACTGATGGAACTGCAAGGAGAAATAGATAAATCCTCTATTTCAGTTGGAGGCCTTTATTAGAAATGGACAGATCCAGAAAGCAGAAAATCTGTAAACTGCTATAGTCTAAATGTTTGTCTTTCCCCACTCACTAAATTTAAATGTTGAAATCCTAACCCCCAAGGTGATGGTATTAGGAGATGGAGCCTTTGGGAAGTAGTT
The DNA here is from genome assembly GCF_000696425.1 of Galeopterus variegatus. NCBI lineage: Eukaryota > Metazoa > Chordata > Mammalia > Dermoptera > Cynocephalidae > Galeopterus > Galeopterus variegatus. The sequence goes on along the minus strand of NW_007736251.1, from coordinate 24,071 downwards.
AGGTCATGTGAGAACACAGAGAGAAGTTGTTGTTTATAAACCTAAAGATATTAAGGCCATTATAAAAGTGACTTTATAAAAAGACCCCTTCGATCTTGTGAAAACACAGCAAGAAAGTGTTTAACCAGAAAGCGGGCCCTCACCAGACACCAAATCTGCCAGAAACTTGATCTTGGACTTTCCAGCTTCCAGAATTATGAGAAATAAATTTCTGTTGCTTATAAGACCACCAGTCTATGGCATTTTGTTATAGCAGTTTCAACTGACTAAGACATAAACTCAACAGCATCATTAATCAACTGAATATTATTGACATATATAGACTACTTCAACAACAACAGAATACACATTCTTCTCAAGACAGCATGGAACATTCACTAAGATAGATCACAGTCCGTGCTATAAAATACACCTTAACAAATTTAAAAGAATGGAAATCATACACACTTCTATATGTGTTAACAGGAGCCAAAGAAGAACTCACAGAAATTTAAAATTTCTTGAACTAAATAAAAATGAAAACACAACTTATCAAAATCTGTGGGATACAGAGAAAGCAGTGTTGGAAGGAAATTAAAAGCATTGAAAGCAGATATTAGAAAGAAAAAAAATATCTAAAATCAACCATTAAGCTTGTACCTTAGGAAACTAAATGAAAAAAGAGCAAATTAAATACAAAGCAAGCAGGAAAAAAAATAATAATAAAAATGAGAGTAAAAATTAATGAAATTAAAAACAGGACATGAATAGTATCTAAAATCAACCATTAAGCTTGTACCTTAGGAAACTAAATGAAAAAAGAGCAAATTAAATACAAAGCAAGCAGGAAAAAAAAATAATAATAAAAATGAGAGTAAAAATTAATGAAATTAAAAACAGGACATGAATAGAGAAAAATAAATAAAATCAACAGTTGGTTCTTTAAAAAGTTAAATAATATTGATAAACCTCTACACAGGCTAACTAAGAAAAAAGAGAAGACAGAAATTTTTAATATAAGAGATGAAAGAAGGGACATCACTACAGATTTGATGTACATTAAAAAGATAATAAAGAAATGCAATGAACAACTCTGTGACCTCAAATTTGCTAACCTAGATGAAATGAGCCAATTCCATAAAAGACACAATCTGCCAAAACTCATCTGAAGAAATAGATAACTTGAATAGACCTACATTAATGAAAGAAAACGAATCAGTAGTTAATAATCATCCAAAACAGAAAGCACCAGACCCAAATGGGTTCACTGGTGAATTTTATCAAATGTTTATGAAAAAAATATATACAATTCTCTACTATCTTTTTCAGAAGATAGGACCTGAGGAAATACTTTATAATGTATTCTATTAGGCCAAATCACCCTAACACCAAAAATAGACATTACAAGAGGAGAAAATTACAGATCAATATTGCTCATAAACATAGATGCAAAAATCTTCAGCAAAATATTGGGAAATTAAGTCCAACAACACATAAAAAGAATTATACAGCATGACCACTGACATTTATTTCAGGTATGCAAGGCTGTACCAATATTTGGAAATAAATTAATGTAACCATCACATCAACAGGCTAATGAAAGAAAATCACATAATGATATCATTAGATTCAAAAAATAATTTGACAAAATTTAAATCACATCTATGTTAAAACTCTCAGTAAATTAGAAATAGAGGGGGACTTGATAAAGAATATCTACAGAAAACCTCCAGTTAACACCCTACTTAATGGTGAGAAACTAGAAGTTTTCCTACTAAGACCAGGAACAAGGCCAAGATGTTCTCTCTCATCTCTCCTTTTCAACAGCATACTGGAAGTTCTAGATAGTGCAAAAAGGCCAGTAAATTTTAAAAAGGCATACAAATTGGAAAAGAAGAAATAAAACTGTCTTTGTTTGGAGATGATATGATTATCCACACAAAAATATCTGAAAGAATTAAAAAAAAAAGCTCCTGGACAATTAAGCTATTATAGCAAGTTGAAAGATACAAGATTAATATACAAAAGTTAATCATGTTCCCATATGCCAGAGATAAACAGACAGTAGAATCTAAACTTAAAAACATGATGCTAACTTCATTAGCACTCTAATAATAAAATGCAATAAATCAAACAAAATATGTAAAAGATATATATGAGGAAAGACGACAACATTCTGATAAAAAACTCAAAGAAGAATTAAATCAACAGGGAAATATTTCATATTCATGGATAGGAAATGCGATATGTCCGTTCATCCCAACTTGATCTATAGATTCAATTCAATTCTAATCAAAGTTCCAGTAAACTACTTTGTTGATATTATAAACTGATTCTGAAGTTTATGTGGAGAAGAAAAAGATGCAGATTAGCCAACACAATATTGAATGAGAAGAACAATGTTGGAGGATTAACGCTACTTGACTTCAAGACTTCTATAAAACTACAGTAATCAGGATAATATGATATTAAAGAAGAATATACAAATAGATCAATAGAGCAGGACAGATAGCCCAGAAATAGACCCCCATAAATATAGTTAACTGCTCTTTGACAAGGCAGTAAAGAAAATATAATGGAGAAAAGATTATCTTTTCAACAAATGGTGCTGGAACAACTGGATTTCCACGTGCAAAAATCAATCAATCAATCAATCTAATACAGACCTCATACCTTCACAAAAATTAACTCAAAATAGGTCACAGACCTAAATGTAAAACACATAACTATAAAATTTCTAGAAGATAATGTAGGAGAAAATCTAGATGACTTGGTTTGGCTATGAATTTTCATATATGACACAAACGACATGATCCATGAAAGAAAAAATTGTTAAGCTAGACATCATTAGAATTAAAAATTTCTAATCTGTGTAAAATACTGTCAAGAGAAAGAAAAGACTGAGAACACCGAGGCCAAAAGTTTAGATTACTGTACTGGCCAACCACCAAAAAAAAAAAAAAAGGAAAGAAAAGAAAAGCCATAGAATGGGGGAAATATTTAAAAAGATATATCTGATGAAGGAATGTGTCTTAGTCCATTCATGCCTCTATAACAAAATATCACAGACTTGGCAATTTATAAACAACAGAAATTTACTTCTCACAGTTCTGTAGGCTGGAAATTTCAAGATCAAGGCACAGATGGTGACCAGTGAGGAGCTGGTCTCTGCTTACAAGATGTTGCTTGTTGCTGCATCCTTTGAAGACAAGAAACACTGTGTCCTCACTTGGAGGAAGGGATGGAAAGGCAAGAGAAGGCAAACTCTCTCTGAAGCCTTTTTTCGAAGGGTATTAATTCATTCCCCAAACGCCCAACCTCTTAATACCATAACAATGAGGATTAAATTTCAACATGAATTTTGAAGGATTCACCACATTCAAACCATAGCAGACTGTTATCCAAAATATATAAAGAATTCTTAAAACTCAACAATTAGAAAATGACCTAATTAAAATATGAACCTAAGACCTTAACAGACACCAAAGAAGATATACAGTTCACAAATAAGCATGTAAAAAATGCTTCACATCATATATCATTGAGGAAATACAAATCAAAACAATAATGAGATATCTCTACACACCTATTAGAATGGCTAAAATCCAGAACACTGACAACACCAAATGCTGTTGAAGATGTGGAGCAAAACTCTCATTCATTGCTGAAAGGAATACAAAATGGTGCAACCATTACTTTGGAAGACAGTTTGGCAGTTTGTTACAAAACTAAACATATACTTACTCTATGATGCAGCAATTCCACTCCATGGTATGTGGCCAAATGAATGAAAAACTTACGTCTGCACAAAAATTTGCAAATGGATGTTTATAGAAGCTTTATTCATAATTTATTCATAATTATAAAAACTTGGAAGCAGTCAAGATGTTCTTCAACAAGCGAGTGGATGAACTGGTACATCAAGAAAAAGATGGAATATTATTCAGCACTAAAAATAAATGAGCTATCAAGCTATGAAAAAACATGAAGAAAACTTAAAAGCATATTACTAACAGAAAGAAGCCAATATGAAAAGACTAGACTGTATGGTTCCAACTGTATGACATTCTGGAAAGAGCAAAACTATGGAAACAGTAAAAGGATAAGTGATTGTCAGGGATTGGGGGAGGGAAAGATGAATAGGCAGAGCACAGAAAATATTTAAGTTAGTAAAATATTCTGTATAACATTATATAATGGTGGATACACATACATTTGTCCAAACCCATACAATGTATGATATCAAGAGTGAACCCTAATGTAAGCTACGGCTTTGGGTAATAATGATGTGTTAATACAGTTTTATCTATTATAACAAATATACCACTCTGGTGGGGAATGTTGATAATGAGGTAGACCGTGCATGTGTGGGGGCAGAAGGTATATGGGATATCTTTCTCTGAATTTTTTCATGTATTTAAAACTACACTAAAAAAATAAAGCTAGAGCTGGCCTGTGGCTCACTTGGGAGAGTGTGGTGCTGACAACACCAAGTCAAGGGTTAAGATCCCCTTACCAGTCATAAGTTATATATATTATATAGAAATAAATACATATAAGATATATACAGAATATATAAAATATAGATGATATATATTATGTATAGAAGATATATCTTCTATGGACACAAACACCTCACAGAATTGAATCTGAAGATCTCTATTCTATATATATATATAAATATACACAAGATATATGATATGTATATGAGATATGTATATCTATTATATGTATGAGGATACTTCAAAAAGTTCATGGAAAAATAGAGTTAAAAGATAATACAAATCTTTCCCTAAACTTTTTGAAGTTCCCTCTTAAAATATATCTCTATTGTATATAAAATATATAATATGTAAAAGGTATGAGATACCTCTATTATATATATATACTCATAAATATTAGAGATCTCCAATTAACTTTTGTGAAGTGCTTGTGTACATAATTAAAACTTATGAATCTGCCCACATACATATGGATATAGTTGTGTAAATAATGGTCAGAGGTGATAATGTTGAATTTTACCTGAGCCCTGTGATCCTGGAAAAGAGCAAAGGTTAAGAAATCCCCAATTATATGTTCTGGAAAATGTCTTACTGCAGAGAACCACCCTGCCCCATATGATTTAGATAAGATTCATAAATGACCCCCTTATTTACCCATGACGCGTGCAGCTACAGACCCTCCAAATTACCATTTTTGCTGAATAAATGGTCAGCTGAATTTTTTTGTTCCCATTGATTTATCAGAACAAAATGCTTTGAGAGAATGGCTATACAAATGAACAGTGAACAGACCACACATAAAAATAAAATTTTAACTCACAACCTGCAGCAAACTACTCAGAAAAACAACACCTTACTTACAAGAAGTAATCCAAGAAGCCAACCTGCTATAAATCAGACTTTCAAAAAACCAGATTACTCTCTGTAGTGATAATCCAGGAAACTAAACAATAATTTTTGTACCAGATGTCCCTAAATGTCAAGGGCTTGATTAAAAACTGACAGCTTCCTTGATTATTATTTCTACTTCTGACTTAGGACCAACTAGAGAAAGCCAAATATACACCCCTAATCAATCACGTAGGATGTCCTACTTCTAGTTAGCCCACTGACATCACCAGGCTACAGCGTCCAATGAGAGCACACCTGAAGCCTTCTTTTTCCCATATAAAGCTTTCCCACTCCTCTGCCTGCCTCACATAAGTGACGGTGGCTCTTTCTCTTGCTAGCAAGCCTATTTTCTCATCTCTTTAGCTTTGTTTATTTCCACAGCTTGTTATTCCAACTTTGATTAAGATTCTCTACTTCCCTCAGGTCCCTGAACTTTGGCCCATGCTCAGCCTGAGCCAGCATACAACCTCACCCCAACAGCCCTAGCTGAGAATAGGCTGGCCTTAGAGCCAAACATTCTCTTTCTACACATCCAGTTCTTTCTAGCCTTGTGCACTTCCCTTTACAAAGAAAAAAAACATTTTTGCCCAAGATTGAAATTCTTGTAGAACTTATGGTTAGAGGAATAGTCCTTTCCCCTTATTGCAATAGTCTCTTTCCTCCTTGCAATCCTCTTTTTGTATAAACTCTCCTTACCAGTCCAGATTTGCTTTGCATTTGATAGAAGATTTGTGAAGTTGCTTATCTACATCTATATACTACTTATGTTTAAAATTCTATTTTTACATGATGATGGAGTTTAGATATGTTGTCCCTCCAAAACTCATGTGGAAATTTGATCCCCAATGTTGTGTGTTGGAAACTGATTGAGTCATGGCGGCAGATCCCTCATGAATGGATTAATGCTCTCCCTGGGGAAGAGGGGGTAGAGAGTGAGTTCTCACTTTATCAGTTCCTGCTAGAGATGATTGTTTAAAGGACCCTGGCACCTCCTCTCTCTTTCTCTTGCTTCCTGTCACCATGTGATCTGCTTGTACCCACTGACAGCCTGCCACTTTCCACCATGAGTAGAAGTAGCCTGGGGCCTATGCCAGATGCAAACATCCCAGATCGTAAGCCAAATAAACCTCTTTTCTTTATAAATTACCCAGTCTCAGGTATTCTGTTATAGCAACACAAAACGGACTAAAACACATGAGTTTAACAAACAAGTTTCTGCATGACACTTGGCAGGGCACTGCAAAGTGACTAACCAAACAAGTCAATGATTGTAGAAGTAAAGAGTGTGGTTTACAGTTCTGATGAAGCATATACTAGGAAGAATAAGGACAAGACAGGGATTACAAGAGCAATAATTCTACCGAGCCTGTCTTTGCTTCATTTTAGGCGACAGGAACCAGAATGATGTACCATCAACATATTTGAAAGAATGGATTATTTTTCCAGATGAATACTGGAATTAGAGATGAGAAGATCTTTCACACACTGATTCTTATGAGTAAATTCATCTAGTCCTCTAGAGAGAACAAACTCAAGACTCAGGGAAAAATGCTTTCGTTGAGTGCAGTTAGTCAAATTTTTAACATTTTTCTTCAAATCTAACGAGTCCAAAGAATTGTGTCTTGTGATTTAACTTCCATTAGAAAAATAGGAAAAAAGTTTGATCTATCAGCCAGAGGTGATCAACTTCTATTTTCTTGATATTCTAAATAAAAATGCTCTTCTGGGTAAGAAAGAGCTGCAAATGAAGCATGTTAAAGCACTGTTAGAAATGCAGCAGAGTTCTCCTGAGCCTCATTCAGTCATCCTGTTATGTAACATTCTTACAGTCTACTTTTGCCAGAACTAATGCTTCTTTAAATCTTGCTAATTACAATAACATCACTTAACATTTATGGTTTACTATCTGCTTGGCACTATCCCAAAAGCTTTCTGTGTAGTGTTTTATCTAATTCTCATAAATCCTTTAGTACATAGGTACTATTACCGTCAACCACATTTTACTGATAAGAAAATTGAGACACAGAAACCATAAAAAACATGCCCAAGGTCACACAGGTAGTAAATGCTGAGAACTGAGCTCACTCTGAGTTAAAAAATATCCCACCCTATCATTGTGCTGAGCTGCTTAGTTTATAAAGGTCCCCCGAATAAAATGGTCACCACCATCTCTTCACCTGATGTGCCATTCTGCTTAACATGTAGCATGTAACCCAAAGCCTGCTCCCTCCATGACATTCTATTTTACATCCACTACCCTGTTTTTGGAAGTCTTAGGATCTGTATATTCACTTAGCACATATCAAATAGTTTCTTAATCATTAAATAAATCTTCATAGACATAGTAACTTTCTTTTCTGTTTTTTCTTTCTTTTTATGTAACATTTGTTCTTTATGAAAATTCGAATAATTTCAAAGTCATAAAAAAGCAGTAGTAGTCTTTCTCTGCAAAACCAGAACATGTTAACTTTTTCTTCTGTGTTATTCTTGTGGGAAAAAAAATGTGTCTGTGTGAACAAATCAGTGCTTGAGCATATTTTATTATATAAAAAGTATTACCCACTATGCACTGTTCACTTTATTTTTTTTACACTTAAAAATATACCTTAGACCTATTTCCATGTCTGCAAATACTGATATCCTTGATTCCTTTCAGTAATTGCAGAGGTTTCTATCATATTTAGGTAACATACTTTACTTAAACAATACCGTACTAATGGAAATTTAAGTTTTTTAAATTTTTGTCATTGAAATAGCGCTACAATAAACTTTTCACAAAAATAAGCTGACATTTTCAGACAGTGTATCCAGAGTATAAATTCTCAGCAAATATTCAAGGGATGCATACTTTTTAAAATAGACAGTGACACATTGCTGTCCAAGTGGCTTAGCAATTTACACTTTTATTGACTGTGTGAGTGAATGACAGTTTCTCTGCAAATTCTACATTTAGACAAATTTTAACTATTTTTGACAAATGGATAGATAAGTGTTATCATATTCCTTATGTTTTTTGTTTGCTTGGATTTTCTGGATGACCTGTTCTTTGGCAAGGATGGTGTTGGAGGTGAGCAACTTGAGGTAATATATATGCAGTAGGAGATCACATTATATAGCAAGCATTGTCCCAAAGGGCAGAGCCAAGGGTTGTGGGGAGAAATGGATTGGGACCTACTTACAGGAAGCAAAATAGAGACTTAATCAAGAAATATTCTCAACTGTCTCGTTAGGTGAACCTACAAGATTTGCCCAGGAGTATTCCAAAATTGTTATGAATCAGTACTCTATGTGCCTCTTTGTCTCTTTTCCAGATGGAACTGACTTTGTAGATATCCTATACCTGTTTCACCTGAGGTGTTGGGGTCAGACTTGGCTTTTTACTTCATGGTTTTCCAAAGCAAGTCATGCTGCATCTACTCATGATGTAAAGCATGTGATTCTGAATCTTGGAATCCATGCAATTATTGGATGACAAGTTTGAAAGGAAGTAAATGCTTGTGAAGAAGAGGGAAGACTGTGGTAGATAGGACTATAGTTTTCAAATCTTCAATCCCTCCCTGTAACAGGTTAAAATATCTACACATTTTACTGTATTTTTTTGAAGTACTTCCTTGAAGAATATGTGGAGTGTACGTCCTTGTTCCACTGACTTTGGCATAGTAATCAAATTTGTATTGATCAATGGAATATCAGTAAAGGTAACATAGACAAGGGCTTTAAGTACGTCTAGTTAAGGTTTGGTTTAGCAGGACCTGTTGGGTTTTAGTCATCTACCATAATAAGACTCTGTGGGTGGCTGCAGGTTCCAAAGTGAAGGATGTATAGCTGACTTGAAACTGAACCATACCCTAAGTAGAGCTGTCTCAGAAGACCTGCAGAAGTTTTGTTCATAAATAAATGATTGTTGAGATTAGGGGATGGTTTGTTACCATGTAATCTTGGCAGAATTCTGTCTAATGTAATTATATAATTTAAATTTCACATGGACCATATTGTTATCATTATTTAAAGAAAGACTCAGGGCATTTAAGAGTCTTGACCAAGAAAAGATATTAATAAATTAGTGGTCAGGATATAAAACCCACATCTGAAAAAAAAAAAGATAGAAGAGTGAATTTTTCCATTGCATATTACTATTTTTCTAAAATTTTTAAAAGATATTAATAAATTAGTGGTCAGGATATAAAACCCACATCTGAAAAAAAAAAGATAGAAGAGTGAATTTTTCCATTGCATATTACTATTTTTCTAAAATTTTTAGTCATTAAACATAGTGGAGTGAGGACAGTACTGAAGGCATTAATTCAGGAGGTAATGAGTGACTTAAATTGGAGTAAAATGAGAAAGCAAGAGTTAGACTTAAAGAAAGTCAAAAGAATAGAATAGCATATAACAGGTAATAAGGATAAATTCAGGATATTGGAATTTTGAAGTTTGTTCAAGATGCTCCATTTATAGTGCTGTGTCAAGTGGGATAAACCATTTAGAAAGTAAATAATAAGTACCCTTCACTGTGATAAAGCAGAAATTCTGCAGAAAAAAAATTATCTTCCTTTAGATAACTTATAGCCATATACTAAAATCCTTCAAACAAATATTAAGTGACTTTACTGTGGAGAAATAGATACCTAGAAGCAGCAGCAGCAAATGTATCGAGAGCTCTACAATTTTTTCTGTCCACCAGATATGCATTTATTTTCAAACACTTACTGCTTGCCTTCTATATGTGAAGCACAATGCCTTCTCATTCTAGCAAAAATGAGACTATTAAATGAACAATTATAAAACAATGCATGTATGTAAGTGTGGCTGGAAAAATTTTTTTCAAATCTTCTTTTCCATATGTTAGTGATAGAGGAGGTAGAATTATGCAAGTAAGTATATCAGAGCATATAAAAGTTTCAGGAATTTCAAGAGCTAGTGGGTTTGTCTTCTGAAATCTTATATAGTTGTCCCTCAGTATTCATGGGCTATTGGTTACAGGGTCCGCAGGAAAACCAAAATCCATGCATACTCAAGTCCCTTACATAAAAAATATATAAATGATATATAATCTATACAAATAATATATACTGTGTATATAAAAGTATTTGTATATAACTTATGCATATCCTCCTGTACTCTTTAAATAATTTCCTGTTTACTTATAATACCTATTAAAATATAAATGCTATGTAAATAGTTGCTATACTGTATTTTTTTAATTTGTATTATTTTTTGTTGTATTGTTTTTGTTTTTGTTTTTTCCCAAATATTTTCATTCCACAGTTGGTTGAATTTGTGGATGAAACCTGTGGATATGGGGGGCTGAGTGTACTACAAATCCCTACAAACCCACACGTACAAACACAGACACTTTTAACAGTTGGGATACATATTCTTGGATATACTAAATTTCTTATTAGCTGTCATGGATGGCATAAAAGTTGAATTTAAATAGCTGTATTGTTACCAAGCAATACTATGGAAAAATAAGGTTTTTTCCAAGTCTCCTTAATAAAAGTAATTTGGCTCATAGCACCATGTTTATATTTCTTATTGCTAAGCATTTAGGAAGTTAGTTATTCACGATACAGGTGTATTAGTCAGACTCCAGTCAGAAGACATAAGCCATACTGGGAATTTTAAGAGGGAAAATTTCACATTCAGAATTATTAATTAGGTGGTTGAAAGTTACAAGAAAACTACATGATGTACAAAAGTAGAGAATGCATGAGTCAGGAACTACTATCCTCACAGCTGAGGGAATGGGAACAAGAGAGGAATTAGTTTAGACAAACTCCCTATCCCCAACTTAAATTCAGACTTCTTAAGAGAGGATATGGCTTCCAGTGATGAAGAAAACGACGAGAAGGAGCAGGCCAGAGCTCATATGCAGGATGGAATAAACTTGCTGGGTTGTGAGGACCATAGAGAGTCTATGGAGGTCCCTGAAGTGAGCAATGTTAGATCTCTCACATGCTGCTTTGCTGGATGATGTGCCCTCAAAAACAGCACACTAGAAGCAGGAAACCCCTTCATCCTGCAGTGTCCTTCCAGCTCTTTCTATTGACAAAA
>NW_007736251.1:10601-12103 GCF_000696425.1 Galeopterus variegatus | reverse complement strand
TGCCGAGGGTTGTGATCCCCTTACTGGTAAAAAAAAAAAAAGATTTATTTTAGAAGGTAGTTTTTGGTTCATAGCAAAATTGAGTGAAAAGTATAGAATTCACATATAACCCCTGTCTCCCTACACACACAACCTCCTCTACCAGGGTGGTATATTTGTTAAAATAGATGAACCTCCACTAATACCTTATTACCATCCAAAGTCCCTAGTTTACACTAGGGCTCACTCTTGGTGTTGTACATTCTATGGGTTTTGACAAATGAATAGTGGCATGAATCCACCATTGCACTACTATACAGAATACTTTCACTGCCCTGAAAATCCTGTGTTGCACCTATTTATCCCCCTAACTCTTGGCAATCACTGATCCTTTTATTGTCTTTATAGTTTTGCCCTTTCAAGAATATCATATGCTTGGACTGTATGTAGAACGTAGCCTTTTCATATTGTCTTCTTTCACTTAGTAACATGCATCTGTTTCTACCATGTCTTTTCACATCTTGATATCTCTCTCTCTTTTTTTTTTTTTTTGGTGCTAAATAATATCTCATTGTCTGGATGTACCAGTTTATTTATCCATTCACCTACTGAAGACATCTTGGTTGCTTCCAAGTTTTTAAATTATGCATAAAACAGTTATAAACATTAAAGTGCAAGTTTCTGTATAGACATAAGTTTTCAGCTCACAAGGGTAAAGACCAAGGAGTGTGATTGGTGGATTGTACGTTGACTCTGTTTAATTCTGTGAGACACCACTAAAGTGTCTTCTAAAATGGCTGAATCATGGTGCGTTCCCACAAGCAACGATTGAGATTTCCTGCTGCCTCACATTCTCTCCAGCATTTGGTGTTGTAGGTGTTCTGGATCTGTCCACTTGAATAGGTGTGTAGTGGTATCTCATTGTTGTTTTAATTTGTGATTCCCTAAGACATGTGAGGTTGAACACCTTTTCATATGCTCACGTGCCATCCATATACCTTCTTTAGTGGTGTCTATTCAGGCCTTTTGTCCATTTTTAAAATCAGATTGTTCATTTATTTATTGTTGAGTTGTATCAACGAAAGTTATTTTGTATAATTAAATAATTATCTCTGGTGTGTTCTACAAAAGTGTAATCTCCCCCTTATTTTTCCTGCTTTAACAACTATGTACAGAAAAAGAAAAATAACAAAGAACAGATACAGGTAAAATACATAATATACCAGATCAAACAGTGAGCCCAAAGTATTTACTGACTTTTGCAGAGGACATACTAGTAAACAACATCAGGTACAATGACTACTAATTAACAATAATTCTATTAATAATAATAATAGTAGTTGCAACAACAGACACTACTCTTTTTTAGTTACTTTGTGCCAGACATCATACCAGGTGCCTCTTACACACTAACTCATGAAGCCCTAGAAAGTGAATATTATTATCCTTACTTTTTACAGAGGAAATAAAGACCTAGAAATTATATTACTTTCCCAAGGTTACATATTTTGAAAGCAGCAGAA
>NW_007736251.1:9277-10028 GCF_000696425.1 Galeopterus variegatus | reverse complement strand
GAAATAAAGACCTAGAAATTATATTACTTTCCCAAGGTTACATATTTTGAAAGCAGCAGAACGTATATTCCAGTACAGGTTTGTCTTGCCTCAAACGCTTGCATTCTTCACTGTGCTATACTGCCTAGTCAATGACTGAATTCTCCTGTGGAGATTATACATGACGCACAAGTGAGGAGAACAGCTTGGAGCAGTCAACTTGCCCCTGCCCCTAATTATTCAGGGAACCATGAGAAAGAGGCACATAATGCCTTTTCTTAAATCAACTCCTGAGCTCCCTGTTAGAAACTCTTTGCACTTTAGCTCATCTCTCTCCATTATTCAAATCTCTATCATACTATTCATTCTCTATTTAAATATTCTGCTCAGGCTTTGTGTGTGTCACATACCTTCACATTCCCTTTGGCATGTGCAGCAGAAGCAGGGATGTTCCAGCAGCAGTATTTGACTAAACATTTACTCTGTCCAGGTAAGAAGCCATCACCCAAAATATGTGTGTCCTCAGCCTAAGTTGCCATTCTTAAAGGTCACTGAACTTAGTAGATTTAACCTCCTGCCTCTCCTCCTCCTTCATTATGAAGTGAATACTCATGTATACACTTTCTAGATGAAGACACAGAACTTTCTGGAACTTTGGAAGCACGCCTTAACATAAAGTACAGCTTCTACATCACATCCTTTTCTTTCCCCACTGAGAGGAAATTTCCCAACTTTAAGATAATTATTTTCTAACTTTTCTTTCTAGTTTTGC
>NW_007736251.1:6588-8860 GCF_000696425.1 Galeopterus variegatus | reverse complement strand
TTCTGGAACTTTGGAAGCACGCCTTAACATAAAGTACAGCTTCTACATCACATCCTTTTCTTTCCCCACTGAGAGGAAATTTCCCAACTTTAAGATAATTATTTTCTAACTTTTCTTTCTAGTTTTGCGATCTATCAATGAATCCTTAAAATAATTATTTATTTTTGCTTGCTTTTGAACTAAATGAAACATACTATAATTATGTGTCTGTAACTTCTTTTGCTCTATATTTTGTTTGTGATAGTCATTTGTGTTACTCTATATAACTTTGGTTTATTTTTTAGATGTATTTTTATTTATTTATTCAGTCTACCATTGACTGTTATTTAAATTGTGCCCTTTTTTTTCTATTTATTAACTACAAAATTACTAACTTCCTTGAATATATATGCCAATGCAAATGGAAGAGTTTCTCTAGGGAGGATTGTTCAGTTTCAGCACTATCACATCTTGGGATGGATAATTTGGGGTAGGGGGTTGCTGTCCTGTGCACTGTAGGATGTTTACTAATATCCCTAACATCTATCCACCAGATGCCAGTAGCATAGCTTGCTCCCCACTCCAGAGCACCAAAAATGCCTTCACACACTGCCTAAATGTCCCCCAAGGGGCAAAATTACCCTCAGTTGAAAACCACTGTTGAAAACACATAAGAAATCCATGGAGCATTGTCTCCTAACACTTCTGTTTTCAACCTCATCCTTGGCCAAGTCTGAAGTAGGCGATGAAGAATAAATCCTCCAGGGAACATGGCACAGGAGTTGGGAAGATGGCTGTGATCATTAATTTTGCTGACCAGATATTTCAGGATCCTTACCATCCAAATGTCAGTCAACTGTACTTGCTGACCCCATGTGGTTGAGTGAGATATGACTTCTTATGGACATGAGTAGTAAGAAAACCTGTGTCTCCCCCTGGCTAGAACATTTAGTTGCAAATGCAAAACCCACACTGCCTTCAGCCCACCTCCTCTGACTTTTTCTTCTCCTTTAGATCAGTGCCCAGCAACATTCAAAATAGTAGTTGATTTGCCTGCTTAGGTTGCTAAGAGACTGTTAGGAGCAGAACATCCCTGTCAACACTCAGTCGTCATATACAAGGTGTGAGAAAGAAATCTTTGCTGTAAACAGCTGAGATTTTGAGGATTGCTTGCTATACAAACAGTTACAGAACCTGTTATGGAAACTGGTACCTAGAATTAGGATACTATCATAATAAAACCTTTTTTAAACAACCCTAAAATTTATGGTTGAGGGCAGAAAGCAGAAAGAAAACTGTTAGTGGAAGTTAGAAACATGGCAATCCATGGGGCTTAGAGAGTCGGGTATAGCAAGTTCTCAATCCCAAATAGTCAAAGATAAAACTGAGAATTTCTCTGAGCAAGACAGGCTAATTAGAGCTCAGAATAACTTGTTAGTTTGCAAGTATGGTGCAATCTCAGACCCTTAACAGCAACATTTATGCACACACACATGCACACATGCACACACACACACACACACACACACAAGTAGGAAATTTCTTGAATAAACTAGAATTCAGTCCTAAAGTTATTCTTAACCACTAATCTCAGGGTAGAGAGGTCCTCAAAATGTCTGCCCAATGAGATTTTAGAATTGTTACAGACTAATAAATTTTGTGTGTTCCTTGTTATTCTCTTTCCTAAATAACAGATCTTATTACAATTATACTTTCCCTAAACCATAACCATGTCCTGGGTGCGTGCAAAGTAGATAACTTGTGTTTTCTGTTTAATAAGACCAAACCTGCAATTGAAATTATAAACTACCATACCCCCAGCAGATATAATGGTGCTTGGGTTTGTTGCTATGGCTGGATAGGACATTTGGGATGAGTATATTTTGTCAGTGGGAGGGAGAGCCTGTCAAATATTTGGTCACCAGAAAGGGGACTGTGATAGGCTTATCATGTGTCCATACTTATGTCAGTCAGCTTCTAGGTCCTATTTTGTTACATTGTTCTTTTTGCATCTCTTAATTCAATTTTGTCTTAATTGCTACATCTTTATTATAAGTTTTGAAATCTAGTAAAGAAAATTCTCCTTTTTTTTCCTTCTTCAAATATATCTTGATAGTAGGATCCTTTTTACTTCTATATAAATGTTGGAACTCAGATTATCAATTTAAATGCATATATGCACACGCATTGTTTTGATTTTCATTGAGATTGCTCTGTATCTACAGATCAGTTTGGGAAGAACTGCAATCATTACACTGTTGAGTCTTCCCAGTCAGATATATTGTGTAATCCT
>NW_007736251.1:3547-5781 GCF_000696425.1 Galeopterus variegatus | reverse complement strand
TTTTCCATACCTATCATATGTGAGTGACTTATTAGTTTTTTTCTTTTACTTTTACTTGTTTTTCTTATCCTGCCTGTTAGTGACTCAAAAATGTTAATTAGAATATGTTTACAATTATTATAGTAGAGCACCTCATATTGTTCCTTTTCTCAAGGAAAATACTTTCATCTTTTTACCATGAAGATAGTTGTGGAGATTTTATACTGCTAATTACTACATCCCAATCACAGAAGGAATAGATGCCTTCAACTTTTTGTGAATGATGCATAAGTTAATTAATTCATTTAATTGAAATCAGTTAAAATAATAGAGAAATATTTCTAGGCTACAGTCTTATCTTGAAAACCACCTCTAGCACAGATCTGTATTAAAGCTTTATCTGACTATAGAAATGTTCTACACTGTGCTATCTATACTGTAGCTATTGGCTAGTGCAACCACAGAACTCAATTTTTATTTTATAGGTTTCCGTCTGTCGACCATCACAAACTTAAAGAAATTATCCTAATCAAACAGAGGCCATATCTAGCACAAACTTACAGCTGGTGCCAAGATTTAAGAAAACAAACAGTTAAAGAAAGTCAGGTCTTTTTAAAATCTCTTCACTTTTCTTACACAAATTCCCCAAATTTTTGATCACTGCGAAAGTAGAAGGGAGAAGTCTATTATCATCCTCAAAGAATGAGACATTGTTCTTCTCCATGGTAGGCCAAGAATCCCAAAATCTTTTTCCTTTTAAATGACACTTTTGTGGCCATGGCACCACTCAACATGAAATATTTTTCCTTTCTCACATATGCCATCAGGAAAGTCCTTCAGCTTTTCAGGTGACAGCTAAGAAATTCTGATAATTTCCTCTGCTCCAGAGTATTAAGAGTTACTATAGTTTGAGAGCATGTCTCTCTAGATTTATTTATGTTGCTTAGGACTCCCATAAATATTATCTTTTAACACAAATAATGGATTTCAAATAGCTTCAGCTAAAAAAAAGAAAAAAAGAAATACCTTTATGAAAGGCCAATCATTTAAAATGTTGTAAGTCCTATCAAGAGCATAGAGCCTGTAGCAACCCTGACCTTGAGGATTTCAGAAAAGTCATATTAGGCATAAACCATATGCTGAGAAAGACCCTGAGGAGTGGAAGAAAACTAAGAGAATTGGAGGCAAACCCATCTGTGCTTGCCAATATCCAAAATTCGGTGAGGCCTGTTACTCACTGACTCCTGGTGAAAAAGGGAAATATGGTGGAAAAACAACAAGATTAGGCTTAGTGTGGGTATTGACTGAACATTCACTCATCTCTGATTCTCAAGTATGGTTTCTTTTTTGATTCTCTGTGATGTTTGCACCCCATTAATTTCTCATTTTGGTTTTCTACTTAAGCAAAATCAATTTAATAAATTTTATCTTATTTGTGTTAGGATCATTTTTATTAAAATTTGATTTACTCTCATGCTCTCTTCTGCCACTTGCTAGGAAAAACGTGGAGCTCTAAACTTTCCATAAAACCAAGTATAAGAATAATACTCTAAAGAAATTTTGTGGGTTTTCGGCATTGGCGTCTTTGGCAGGAACACACACAAACCACTCAATCCAGCCAAGCTTTTTTGAAAGGCTGTGTGCTGTAAGAAATACAATAATTTGATTTGATTGTTCAATTTCCTTTTAGATTTCTTCATCACACCCATTCAACTGCAGAATACTAAACTTTTATTTGAGGTGAGAACAGATTTATGGTGACACCAACTATAGCCTGATTTCAGAAAAAAATAAATTTAGAAGCTATTTCTATTAAGGTCATTATTTAGTTTTATAAGTTAATTGAGAAATAAAAATAAGAATGAGCCATGATACTGTGAAGATTTTAATCTATTTTCAACACCGTGTTTCTATTTCCACATTAAGTGGTCCTGAAAGATTGAAGAAGGCAGAGTACAGAGTAATATGCCCTTGAAATATTTTGAATGCATCTTGAATTCCAGAGCTCTTTCATGACTTCAATGATTCTTAAAAAGCAATGCTTTTATTCTCTACATAAATTAGGTAAAAATTACATTGAGTAGAGAGTGGAACAGGAAGGAAAGAAAGTGGATTGACTTTTTAAAAGCAATTTGAAAAGGAAAATGGGTGTCTGATGACATGAAAGTAACAGCTGGGCCTTCATCCACTACTTCTAATTATATTGCTTATGCCAGAATCAGACAAGCCTAGACGTTCTAATGGAAGAGAGAACA
>NW_007736251.1:0-3164 GCF_000696425.1 Galeopterus variegatus | reverse complement strand
CTAATTATATTGCTTATGCCAGAATCAGACAAGCCTAGACGTTCTAATGGAAGAGAGAACAGAATGCTGGTTCTGTTCATAGGTATGGAATTTCACGGGCAAATTTGCATGTGACACAGACATTTTGAATCTCCTTGTACTTAGCTGCTATTTTATTCCAAAACTAATTTCAATGATAAAAAATAAAATAAACTGGATGACAAAAAAAATTAGGTGAACAGATGTTTATTAATAGGGATTAAAGCATTGGTAACAATATCAAGAATTTCAGTACAGTACAGTATTAGAGAAGAATGATTGAGAAAAGGTCAAGTCTTTCACTAGCTCTCCTTTGCTTCATTTTTGCGGGGGGAGGTGCTCAGTGTCTCAATGCTTTTCAACAAATAGAAAATAAGGACAAATATCTTCAATGAATGAATGAGACTAGATGAAAAATTACCTTGAATGTAATTGAAGCAAAATACTATCTAAACATAATCTACCATTACAGTATATGCTGTGACACTGCTAACTCTTCACAGATGTCAACAGGTAACCCTGCCACATAAGTGAAGGACAGAACTGTTGTAAGAACTAGTGTTCATCTGGCTGTGAATAACAAAACATCTGACAAAAGAAACTTAATTATAACATCAAAGACATAACAACAGCTGACATTTACAGAGCACTTTGTGTGTAATAGGCATTTTTCTAAGTGTTTTTCCTGTTTTATTTTACTTATTTCCACAATAACTCTCAAAGGTAGATGCTGTTATTATCTCATTTTACAGATGAGAAAATTAAGCCAAGAGGACTTCTATATTTTAATACATTCATTGAACAGAAAATCATCACAGAATAAGCCCATACATAGTCATGTGTTGGTTAATTCAGTAATTAAATGATTTCAAGTCAATTGATAAATTTCAATGCAATTTTCTTGGATTTCCTCATAAGGTAGCAAGACGGCTGCTACAGCACTAAGAATTAGGTTATCGTGCATTAACAAAAAACTCATGAAATAAGCTGAGGGTGTCAGTGGAATGGATGTCCTTTACGTAGATCCATTTATTTATATCAAGTAGAATTTTTTTTTTCCTGGAATTCAGCAAGCATTTTCTCCTTTTCACCTTTTTTGGAAGACTGGGTCACATCACAGTTCCTAGAGCTCACTGAAAATAGAGAATTAGATTACCATAATTGATTTATATCAATTACAATACTGCTGGGAATGGACACTTTGCTTTCTTATTCTGACTATATTTAGGTTATTTTAGCAAGGAAGAAGAACAAAACATCTGTTTGTTTGGCAACCTATGCATCTGCCATTCTTGCATGCATAACACATTTGAACAGAGGCATTAAATAAAGTGAATTATGAAATTAAACTTGCCATTAATAATATTGAAAAGAAGAATCTGTAAAAGACATTTCTGCTAAATACAACCAAAAAAGCAGTACTACAATAAAATAAATTCAACAGAAAATTGCCTTATCAAAGAGATGCATGTCTTCTATTGCTCATAACTTGATGAATCTTTTTAGAAAATTCTGAAAATTTCTAAAAAATACTGTTAGTAGAACTACAGGCAAGATGGTTGACTAGAAGGATTCATCACTCATCTCTCCCACAAAGACAGAGAATACTTTGAATACTCAACTATACTTAGACTAAAAAAAGAAAAGAAGGGAGAGAGCTGGAACACATCAAAGGAGCAGCAGAGACACTGGTAAATTCAGAAACTCTGGGTAGCTCCATAGAGAATGGAAGAAAATTCCCATCCACCACCACCCCATCCACAGACTGGGAGCAGCAAGGGCCCAGAAGGAGTTTCCACCTGCAGGACGTGAGTAAGTGAAGATGGTCTTACAAGCCAGTGGCCCAACCCACAGAAGAATTTGTGCTGCCCCTGTGGCCCATCGGCACCATGTTGGGAACTGCTGGGAGCTTACACATCTGCATTGACCCAGGGAGGGATTCACTCAGAGCCACCCCACCCCCTGAGTCCCAAGATGCTCGGGGATGACAGTCTTGGGATCAGTCCCAAACCCAAGGCATTTTGCTTCCCCCAGCAATGGTTCCACACCCTTAGGCAAAATCAACTTGCCAGGTCACCTACATCCAAACCCAGGCAAAGAAGAGATGCCCCAGAATCCATTTTGGTTTACCTTGGAAAGCCAGGTGACCATCTCCTTAAGTTTAGAGATGGGTTGTTTACATGGACACAGATATTTATCCAAGTGTATTAGTCTGCTCAGGCTGCCATAATAAAATACCACAGACTGGGTGGTATAAACAGAAATTTATTTTCTCACTATTCTGGATGCTGAAGTTCAAGATCAACATGCCAGCAGGGTTGACTTCTGGTGCAGCTTCTCCCTGTGGTATGCAGATGGCCCTTTTTTTTTTTTACTATGTCCTCACATGGCTTTTCCTCTGTGAGTGGGATGAGAGAAAAACATCCTTGGTGTCTCTTCCTCTTCTTATAAGGACACTAATCCTGTCAGATTAGGGCACCACCCATATGGCATCACTTAACCTTAATTACTTCCTTAAAGGCCCTATCTTGATATATAGTCACAATAAAGTTTAAGGCTTAAACACATGAATTTTGGGGGACACAATTCAGGCCATAACATCCTGCCATCTCACCCCCTTCCCCAAATTCATGTGTTTTTCACACGTAAAATATATTCACTTTATCCCAACAATCCCAAAATCTTAGCTAATGCCAGCATCAACTGTAAACTCTAACGTTCATAGTGTTGTTCACATATCATCTAAATCAGGTGTGGGTGAAACTCAAAATATGATTCATTCTGAGGTAAAATTTCTCTCCAACTGTAAACCACTGAAACCAGGTAAGTTATTTGCTCTTAAAATACAGTGGTGGAACAGATATAGGATAGACATTTCAATTCCAAAAGGGGTAAATCAGATGGAAGAAAGGGGTGATGGGTCCCAAACCACTCTAAAACCTAACAAAGCAAATTCCATTAAGTTATAAGGCTGAAATGTTCTGTCTTCCAGGTCCTCTGGGACAGTAGCATCACCCTCATGGCCCTAGTAGTGCTCCACCCCAGCAGCTCTTTGTGGTAGCCCTGCCCCAGCAACTCTGCAGCGTGATCCCATTTCTGAGGCACTGGGCAGTGGCCTTGACCCTGAGGCAGTGAACGATAGCATC
>NW_007736250.1:66411-66912 GCF_000696425.1 Galeopterus variegatus | reverse complement strand
TGCCTGTGCAAGACATGATGAACAATGCACAGTGGGAATGGAGAGGATATTTCAGATTCCTACGTTATTTAGGAGGCAGAGTAAACATGGCTCAGAGACTGGATCTGGGCATTGTGTGTGAGAGCAGGAGGTGTCTCTGAAGACATCTGGATTTCTGATCTGGATATCTCTCTGATGTCATACTAGAAACCACTGGAAACAGGGAATCCAGCATAGGATAAATTTTCTGGAAAAGAAATAATGAATTTTCTGTTATAAATCACTCATCAAAGNTGAAGAACTGGGACAATTTAGAATCACTGGACAATTTTTAATATGGCAGAGACTTGAACTTGTGTTTTAAAGGAATGACTCTTTTTGCAGGGGGCAAATATGGATTAGATTTCACTTTTTACCCAATAGAAAGGAGTCAGAAAGAGGAATTACATGAGTATTGCAAATGCCTGTGCAAGACATGATGAACAATGCACAGTGGGAATGGAGAGGATATTTCAGATTCCT
>NW_007736250.1:60388-61817 GCF_000696425.1 Galeopterus variegatus | reverse complement strand
GCCATCTTGCTCCCTAGATGTTATTTTTTAAGAAAAAATTTTCTTTTGAAAATAGTTTTTGAATAGAACTATTTTATAAGAACAACACTATGACAAAACCAGTTTATTTGCATTAAACAAAAATTTAAAATTATAAAATTGTGGTTATTTTTAACAGCTCCTTGCATTCTCAATTGTGTCCCTATTTGGATGATAGATACCTTTCCCTCAAACATATTTAGAAATCCCTTGGACATGTCTTACGAATGCTGCTATAAGCTGACATACCCAGGGACCTGCTGAAACTCTGCATTTTCTGCCAGTTCACCCCTATTCTATCAGGCCCATGCCTCTGCCAGGTGCTACTACTGCTTGGTAGAAACTGTGATGCCACGAGGTTGGGCAGGCCTGTGCTGCCTGGTGGTACAATGGTTTCCTCTGCATTGACAGGCCAAAGGTGACCCTCAGGTCAGAGAATAAGCGGAGGAAACACCTTCTGTCCCATTTGCTTTACACTCTCTAAGGGATCATAAAGCAGTGTGGCTGTGTTTCTGTGATTTAAAGTGTTTCTAGTGAACTTGCTTTTTAAGTTTTTGCTTGGCATCTGTCTGTTTCTAGGATGTGTCTAAGGACTTTCCTAGGGACAGACTGCATTGCAGTATACCCACAATCACCACTTTCTTCTGGCATTTAAAGTCAGTCTTTCTTTTAATTAGTTCTTTCCCAGGAGACATGTCTGGTCCTCTACAAACAGACCCTTGTCATGCCATCCCTCAGGTTTACTAGGCATTTCCAGATATGTTTCAGACTTAGTGGCATAACTTGAATTGTTTCCCAGGAGGCTCCTGACCTCTCCCTTGCAAATAGGCTTCTCTCAAACCTGTCTTACTAACTAAAGTCTGAATTCCCATAGTGGGCGCAACCTAGACTGGAATGAAGAGTTCCACTGTACTTAACAAGTAACAAAATCATTAGAACATCTCTTTATCTTGAGGGCATTTAACAAGTATCCATCAGGTGTCTCCAATGGGACAGGCATAGTGTTAGTTGCCATATATAAAAAGGTATCTAAGTTACAGTCCTCATCTTCATGGAATTCAGTCTAACATACTGATACATATTAATGCGTAATTATAGTACATTGTAATAAGTTATGTAATAGTGGTATCTGTAAAGCATGCTGATAACATTATAACGTAGAAGGGGATATGCATATGCACATGCAAAGAGATGGAAATAGATATGAAAGAAGAAACTGTGATGTCAGATTCCTGGAGTGTAGAGGTATGCCAAAGGCTGGGGAGGGTACAAGAGAGGGGCTGAAGGTAATGGTGTGGAATGTAGATTGAAGGGTGGACACAGGACAAATACAAATACTGTATTTTATGCTGAAGAACTGGGACAATTTAGAATCACTGGACAATTTTTAATATGGCAGAGACTTGAACTT
>NW_007736250.1:58183-59189 GCF_000696425.1 Galeopterus variegatus | reverse complement strand
CATAGGATAAATTTTCTGGAAAAGAAATAATGAATTTTCTGTTATAAATCACTCATCAAAGGAGGGGACAGGAATGGAAAAAGGAGATAAAAATGCAGAGAAAGAAAACAGAAGAGACAGGAAAGTAAATATGAACAGAGTCAGGCAAAGGCAGAAACACAACACAAGACAAAATCATACAGAGATGCAGAATGATCTGGGTTTATATTTGAGAAATAATTCCATTCCACTTCTTGATAGTATAACATCTAAAAGCAAAGTCTGTTTAATTTTGCAACTATAGGCATTAGTGTTGTTTTTTATTCCTGATTACAAGCTGAATAAGTTAAAGATTTGGTCTTTGAGATGTAGAAAAGTGAAGAATGGTGCGCTGAGAGCACAGCCGCGCTCCCGCCGCGGGTTCGGATCCTATATAGGGATGGCCAGTGCGCTCACAGAGCTCACTGGCTGAGCGCGGTGCGGCCGGTCTCAAAAAAAAAAAAGAAAAGTGAAGAGTGGTAGAAAAGGGAGAGATGAGAAGGCAGCGCCCACGCCTGGTCATCCTGTAGTAAAACCTGTTTTTATTGATGATTTTCAGCTCTTGCAAAGGAAACTGCATCTTTAAGATGAGTATTCTAGAAGAACTGACTTTACTTTTTGACTGGATTTATATTCAATTAAGATATTGGAAACTGTAGAATTAGGAAAATGGGGTACATAAAGCAAAGGAAATGGCTATTTTTTAGTTTTTTCATGGATTGAATAGGTAGCCAGACCCATCTGTAAAGGCATAAATAAGACACAGAATCATGGGACTGGAAAGATTTCACATAGATTGGTTTCTAGTCATCACTTCCATAATTGTTTTCATATGAAAATAATCACAGAAGCTTGACTGACCAAGTATTCTCACATTCACAGAACTGTTATGGTGGGATGGTAAGGTTAATTTGTTTAAGGTTAAGGTGTGTTAAATATAATATATCTAAATAAACATACTAAGAAATATTTATAAAGAATTGTCTTA
>NW_007736250.1:51549-57623 GCF_000696425.1 Galeopterus variegatus | reverse complement strand
TCTGTAAAGGCATAAATAAGACACAGAATCATGGGACTGGAAAGATTTCACATAGATTGGTCTCTAGTCATCACTTCCATAATTGTTTTCATATGAAAATAATCACAGAAGCTTGACTGACCAAGTATTCTCACATTCGCAGAACTGTTATGGTGGGATGGTAAGGTTAATTTGTTTAAGGTTAAGATGTGTTAAATATAATATATCTAAATAAACATACTAAGAAATATTTATAAAGAATTGTCTTACTTTGTCAAAAGTATGAACCTTACAACAATCAACATTTTAATACTATTGAAGAAAGATAAAAATTGCTTGGATTTTCACTTCATGAGATCACTATGTACCCAAAGTATTCTCTATGAAATCACTCATGGCAGATATATTTTGAAATACTATTAGTATTAGAATATCCAGTCAATATTCAATTGATTTTCAGTTCCTGAAACTGTGGCTTCAAATTTGATCAACACAGAGTAGAGAATCAGTAATTAAAGAGTAATGATTTTTTCAAGTGGAGGTGGTTAATATTGTTGTAAATTGCTTTGCTGTGAGTAGGTTCAGGCTGCTAATGTTCTTGTAAGTGATTTTGGAAACAAAACTAAGCTTTCAGTTACATTATTATTTCAGAACTTAGTATATGGCATTTAGGCAAAAGTATATGTATTATCCTATCATAGTAAAGGTATGTGACAACCTGAGAATTATTTTACTAACTTGAAAGACAGCTTCTTCAGATATATAAAGACCCTCTGATTCTTTTGATCACTCACCTGCCAATTCATATGAGATGTGCATGGAAAGCAAATAGTTGTGCTCGGCAGAAGAACACAGGCAAGAAATGAGCAATCCTTCAACCAGATTGTTCTTCAGAATGGCTACTGTGATCCCCCCTATAACATCTCTGTGGCAGACTATGAATTAAATTTACTCTCAAACTCCATTAACATAGAAACCAGTATTCACTTACCAAAACTGTGCATTCTTATTCTAGAGGCTCCAAAATACTAGGGAACCACATCTGTAGTTGGAGTCACCAGAGGGCAGAGACTGATTTCTTCATTCTGTGGCTATCTTGAGATGTTAGCCTGAATTTTCTGTAAATGATGTTATATGTAGAGAGAGGCTGTGGCTGCTGTGAGGGGGGCTTTGATGGTTCAGTGGTGATCAGATTGCTCTGGATGGAAGACTGAATTAATCTGTTAGTGGCAAACTGACCCATAAACTCTCTGAACCTTCTGTGGAGAAAATTGAAGCTAGTCTTGGCAATTCAGTGTGACTGAATTCTGTTGACCACAAGGAGTGATATGATTTACAATGGGAAAATCAGCCAGAAAATTTGTTCCAAAAGCCCGAGCAAGAGTATTTCTTGTTGTCTACACCATCTTTCCAGCCTACAAGGAAAGGATGAGACACAATGGTGATAATTAAGATAGTTTTTATGCAAAAATTCCATGAACTTAACAGTTCAGACATAATGGTGTCTGGCAGGCCATGTATTATACGCAGCTAGTACAGAACTAGCTACAGCAGTTGAAATTTGGTGTGAGACATGCAGTACCATGAGGTGCTTATTTACCATAATTGAGCAGTCCTTTCTTTTGAGTTGTGCTACAAAATCAGTAAGAAATTTTGAATTATACTTACTTGAAAACGTATTTTAATGCATAAGTAATACCTGAATACATCTGGAGGATTTTATAGCAAATCCCAGACATTGAATATATGTCTCTAACACACAAGAACTTTTAAAAAGCATAACCACAATAATATTAACACGCCCAACATATTTAACATTTATTCCTCAATATCGTTTAATAATCAGTTTGTGTTCTATTGTCCCTCATTGTCTGAAAAACATCTTTTTATACTCTGCCTAAATCAAGATCTTAACAAGACCCATGCACTGCATTTGTTTGCCCTATCTCCTAAATTTCCTCTCCTTTTAATTTTCTCTAATTTTTCTAATCTATACTAGTTCCCTCTCTTTTCTTCCTCCCATTTATTTGAACATATTGGGTCATTTGTTCTGTAGAATTTCTTAAGTTTTGGATTTGGCTGATTGTTCCTCCTGGTATCATTTAACACAGTCCTGTTCCCCTATTGTCTGAATTTTCTATAAATGTAATAATTCTAGAGATTCTCGATTAAGTCTCCCCCTCTCCTTTTTAAAGAATACTTCATGTATAGTGCTGTTTACTTCTTACTGCACCACATAAGGAGGAACATATATCTTGTCTCTCTTCAATAAGATTGATGAGTAGGTCCAGGAAGTTGATATTCAGATTAATGAATAAGTTCTGGTGGCTGATGTTAGGATTGATGAGTAGGTTCAGCTCGATTAAGTCTCCCCCCCTCCTTTTTAAAGAATACTTCATGAATAGTGCTGTTTACTTCTTACTGCACCACATAAGGAGGAACATATATCTTGTCTCTCTTCAATAAGATTGATGAGTAGGTCCAGGAGGTTGATATTCAGATTAATGAATAAGTTCTGGTGGCTGATGTTAGGATTGATGAGTAGGTCCAGGAGGTTGATATTCAGATTAATGAATAAGTTCTGGTGGCTGATGTTAGGATTGATGAGTAGGTTCAGCCTAATCCCTCCATTATATTTCCCCACATGTCTTTCACCTAATGGTTTTAGCAGCAACTGGTGATTGTTTCTTAAATCCATTACCTCATTAGGGATTGAATTCGAACACTGCCATTTCTCTTGCAATTATTACTTGTGACTTTTCTGTGAAGATGTTTCCTTAATCATCTATTGATTAATCTGCAATATATCCATGTGGAAAGACAGGAATGATGCCAAATTATTTCCATTTATTTATCAATCATCAGTGTAATGAGTTGATGCCCTAGCAACATCTAAAGGTGACCAGTTACATTTTATCTTTTATTTTATATTATTATATTATACTTATTTTGCATACCATGAACTCATGAATTATATATATTTAAACACATATTATATATATTATGTCTGTATAATGTTTGATGTGCTCCAGTCTACTGGAGTCATTATTCTTTTTTTGCTGCTCAAGTTGTTCCATCTTTGGCCAGTGGAACCTCTTCAAGTTGGTGCCTATGATCTTTTAACATGACACCAGTTGTTTTTCATAATCTACTTACTTTCAGGCACAAACAAGATATTGTAGGCTTATTTTGCACATTTCTTGGTCTAGACCTGAAATCAACTATTACTCCAAATTTCCTGATTTCTTTTAGTGGGTAATGGTACTTAGAGACTACGATCTAATACTGAGGGTTTTCATTGCCACTAGGTTATCAGTAATTTTAGGTTTTTTTAGTGGACAGAACTAGGAAATAGATATATTTGTAAGGAGAAAAACAAATTATGAGTTTATACTAACATTTTAAATTCAAATTTATTTATTCAACTTTTATTTAACTCTTTTTAGAATTCCATTTTAATATATTGATTGTGATTTTGACTAGCAACATCTATGTTAACAGAATGGGTGTTGGTGTCTATTGATTGTCTTTTTGCATGTGACTTGAAATTTTTGTGTGCCTTCATGTGCTGAGTAATTTTGGATTATATCCTAAGTATTTTGAACATTATATTATGAGACTCTGTGTCTCGTTTAAATGCTATGGAGAATGTTGATTTTTTAATTTTATTTTTCTAAGCAGGCAATAGACCTGGGTAGGTTCAGGCTGCAAGTTCCAATGTGACTTTTGTGGGCTGTGGTTTCCATGTCAGTTCAGTTTTAAAGCCTTCATAGTGAGCTTCGGCTCTGCCCTTGGATGTCTGCCATCTAGTGGTCAGTCTGTAACCTGGGCATCCTGTATCTGTTAGTTCATTTCCCAGTGTATTTGGTGTGCTAACTAGGATTAGATTCATGCAGGTGTGGCTTGTGGGTGAGCCCTGGCATTCATAAAAATAGTTTTATTGGTTCATTTTCTTGAGCTCCTCACTTTATTTAATCCCCCAGTACTTCCTGGTTTCTGGGAATCCCTTTTTTGTCCTCTGGCCAGAAACTTGGGGCTATAGTTACCCTGATTTGCTGTGTTCTGTCACTCATTTCTGAGATTTAGTGTATTCTGGCCCAAGTAGAGGGAGGACACAGAGAGAGAGAAGCAATTAGTACAAATAAATTAAAAATAAAATAAAACTAAAAAAAATAATAAAATAATAACAGGATGACCTTTAAAAAAAATCATTCGGGCTTGTCTACCTAGGAGTTCTGGCTCTTGTGGGTTTCCATAGCTGCAGCTGATTCCCCTCCACAGGATTGCCTGGTGAGTGGAGTTCTAGAGAAATGGGGAAAAAAACCAGGGGATCTCTGCATTTCCTTAGAACAGCAGGAATACCCTTTTCTGACCTTCAAACCAGAGCTACGAGCTTCTCCTGGTTTTCTGTGTACATCACAGTGTTTCTCCCGAGTTTCTGGATGTGGTTAGTTGAAGTTAGGGGATATACTGCAGGGAAAAAATGGTGACCTCCCCTCTGATTAATTAGTACCCCAAATTCTGGTAACACCTGCAGTTGTTTACAAATTCTTCAAATAGGAACTTATGCAGTCTGTCTAGGTTTTATAATTGTATTCAGTGGGAGAAAAAAGTTGAAGTGTGCTTATTTTATCTCATCTGGAACCAGAATCTTTTTTGATTTAACTTTTTTTTAATTATGTAAAACATTAAGTGGTTCCAAAGTCAAAACTATGAACAAGACAAACAGAAAAGTCAAGCTTATATCCCTGTTTTTTCCTCTCCCCCAGAGGTAACTATATTTTTTAAGTGTTTGGATTATCTTTTCATTTTTTAATATTAAAAAGTAAGCATTTATATTTGCATTCTGTCCCATTCCCCATTCTTACAGAAAAAAATAACATTCCATACATCTTGCTTTTTCCCCTCTTAATTATACATTCTGACAATCATTCCACAGCAGTATATAAAGATTTTCCTCATTTCTTTTTAAGACTGCATAGTGTTCCATTGTATGAACTTACCATGACTTTTTAACTAGTTTCTTATTGGTGTAAATATGCATTTTTCCTGGACTTTGTTTATTGCTAATCAATATAGACTTTAAACCAAATTTTCTTATTTATTTAGGAAAATGGAATATAGTGAGAAGGCTTCATAATCTTTTTTTAAAAAAAATCAAAATAATTTCGGCTTCCAGATGTAGTTTATAGCTAGTACCGTGTCAATCTCTTGGTAAATAATTTTTAGATTTTTTACTCACTCAATGAGACTAAGATATTTGAATGCTGGAATTTGCTCATTAAAGACCCCAGCCGTCTTTAATGGCAGGCCACTCCTGGTGATGATTGGTGAATAGCTTGAATTCCTTAAGCAGTTTGTTTCTCTTCTGGTATTGTTGGGGAGGCAAAAACCTGCAAGTCTGTCAGCTCTGAATTGGTAATAGGAAAATAGGTAACAGGGCATGTAAGAGATAAAATCGCAGAGGTAGTGGTGATGATTGGTAGCAGCAAGGTTGCTCTACAAATTGGAGTCCAGTAACATGAATATTGGATGGGAAGCCAACTGAGATCACTACGTCCCAGAGGAATGTACAGCACAGCATGGAAAACTTGAAATCAGAAGGCTGGGGATAAGTTGACAGCAGCCTCTGCTGCCTTAGCACCTTTTCAAAAGGCTTTGATTTCACCCCCGTGGACATAGTTCAGTTGGTGTTAAAGTGGACAGCCCAGCATTTGGTATTTCCCTCTTCTCCATCTCTAGGTTAAATGTGGGCTGATCTGAGAAATATTAAGGTTAAATTTTCTATTTCATTAGCCTGAAAATGTGGATCAGTTTTCTCTTCCCACCCCTTTCATTCTTAACATCAGTGCTTCTATACAGGAAATGATATAATCTGGGGTTTTCAGGGGCATATGGTTCAGGGTTTTTACATTCAGTATTGCTCTCTTAGGGTGTTAAGCAAACCTGTAGGAACTTTCTCTTCCCACCCCTTTCATTCTTAACATCAGTGCTTCTATACAGGAAATGATATAATCTGGGGTTTTCAGGGGCGTATGGTTCAGGGTTTTTACATTCAGTATTGCTCTCTTAGGGTGTTAAGCAAACCTGTAGGA
>NW_007736250.1:48722-51148 GCF_000696425.1 Galeopterus variegatus | reverse complement strand
TATGGTTCAGGGTTTTTACATTCAGTATTGCTCTCTTAGGGTGTTAAGCAAACCTGTAGGAATAATCTTTGAGCAAAAGACTCCAGCATAGCACAGATAATGACATAATTAAAATGTCATAAGATGTCATAACAAAGTGGGCCCCAAAGAGGCTTGAGATCACAAATTCTAAGCACTTAGCAA
Source organism: Galeopterus variegatus (assembly GCF_000696425.1). Classification (NCBI taxonomy): domain Eukaryota; kingdom Metazoa; phylum Chordata; class Mammalia; order Dermoptera; family Cynocephalidae; genus Galeopterus; species Galeopterus variegatus. The sequence goes on along the minus strand of NW_007736250.1, from coordinate 50,965 downwards.
CAAGGTAGACGTGAGGCTTCTTGACTCCTGCAGTAACAGAAGGGGTTCCATTGTCAATTTCTGCTGGATTTGGATCCCTAGGTGACATTATTTTTGAGCAATGTTTATTCCTCCACACTCTGCACTTTTACAGCTGAGAACAGTTCTCCCAATAAACTTGAAATATTTCTCATAAGACTCTGGTTTGTATTCATCACAATGTTGTAGCATGAGAACTGGCACCTTTAACTGCTTCCCATTTTGGAAGTACCTTAATGATTCTCTTTTCTAGCATGCCTGCCTTTGGCTGAAGAAAAGAAAATAATAAAAACTTAAGTAGTCTAAGGAAAGCTTGAAGTTCCTGCTTTGCTATTAAAGTATATTATGGATGACATGTGTGGAATCTTGCTTGGTAGTGCTAAGATGGTGGCACTGAAACTTCAATTTGGTATCACTTAGGTATCTGAATGTTGTTCTTCTGGAAGTCATTCCAAGTTCAACCTCTGTTGATCCTATGGTTCCACATTTGTAGTCTTAGAAATCCTGGTTATTGTGAAGTATTGAGAAGTCCAGAGTCATAGAATTTCCAGGCTGAAGGTGGTCAACTTGATGTAACCAATAAGGTGTGACCCTTTGGTGACATCCTCAAGCATCTGACATTGGTGGAGGGGTTGAGGAAAGGAAATGAATATTTATTGAGCATTTGCTATATGATAGGCAAACTGTTAAGTGCTTCAAGTAAATACCTTACATAATCTTTGTAACAAAACTTTAAGGGTCTTAGTGTATTAATTTTTAAATCAGGAAAGCCTAAATAATTTGCTTAGTAGCATACAGACCATAAGTAGTGGGACAAATGTTTGAATTCAGATCTTAGCTTGTCCCCTTCCATCATGCCTCATTGAATCCCTCAGTAGGGTAAGATTAGTCTTTATAAGACTAATTACTTACTCCCAGTAGGATAGGTAGGATGCTGCTTAATCGGGCTGGTTGTACTTGTAGTGTTTTGTAAAGGCCTTATTAATGTATTTATGGGTGTAATTGTAATCTCTCTAAATCTCACCTTAATCAACACATTTGATGTAGTTTATTTAGTATATGCAGCTGAGTGAAAGACTCTGTTAAAATACTCAAAGTATTTTTTCTTAGAGTAAAATACGTACACTTAATTTCCTAGTGAGTTGTTGCAGTAGCTAAATATAAATAGGATGACATTGGTTTTTTTTCCATAAACTGAAATCCTAAGATGTTTTGAATGTAAGCAATACAGAAATTTTAGAACTCTAATCATGACATCTCTATGACTTTGAATGTCTTATGACAGAAAAATATGTCCAAGATTCCCTTGCTAAAAAGGCATCATCATGGTGGTGGGGTGAGAAGGCACAGGCCTTATGTTAGGTGATGAAAGCTCTCGAATCCTTAACTATGGTTTAAATAAGACAAACATGAAGTAGAGGGTGATGTGATTTATGGATATGAACTCTTTCCATCTCTGAAGCTATCTTTGATAATAGGCAGTAGAACTTGAAAGCTTAGAACCCTGTGAGAAGGCGGGTGGGTGGGATTGCTGTGATGAGTTCTTCTGAACTGATTTTACCTCAACTGAACAAATAACTATAGACAGCCAGGAATGTCAGGTGGCTGCAGTTTGTATCAAAATAAATCATTCTATTAGGCCCTCTTATTCTGAATTAAGGATAAGGCACCAAAAATCTGCAGGATGTAAGAGTGCTGGAAAAGGGATGAAAGAAGATTTTTTTTATTTGCCCACTGCATTCCCACAAATAGATATCTGTCTTCCTTTAAGCACCTGGATGTTGAGTGCTTAATGTAATTGACCTCATGCAGGTTTTGAAGAAAATTAGAAACCTGTCTCATGCTGAGAGCTATAAGTTTTCACCAACAACTTGGACTTAGCCTGGGGATGATCTCTTACTACCTAAAAACACACCTCTATTTATTTCACAAAGTGCATCACTTAGAACACTAGTCCTATAAGACATGCTATGCAAAAAAGTGTCCCATAGTTAAATTTAATTTTGGGAAACACTATATGATATATCTACCTCTTAGATAATTAGAACACACTTTGGCATATTAAATAAGGTTTCTGGTAATTCATATAATAAATAAAAAACAAACTCAATAAAAAACTATTCATAATATTCATCCTAGTGGGATTTCTCTCTCTTTGTCTCTTTCTCTCACACACACACACATCTGTCCTATTAAGATTTCATAGGACTAGTAGTTAAGACACT
>NW_007736250.1:46481-47712 GCF_000696425.1 Galeopterus variegatus | reverse complement strand
TCTCTCACACACACACACATCTGTCCTATTAAGATTTCATAGGACTAGTAGTTAAGACACTGTGTTTTTGGCATAAAGACAGACAAATAGACCAATGGAATAGAACAGAGCCCAGTAAAAGATCCTTGCAGTTATTTATGATAAAGATGACACTACCTTGTAGTTGATAATGTATGCTCTTTTTGATACAAGGTACCAGGTTGATTGGCTATCCATAGGAGGAAAAAAGTGATTCTTAAATATGAAGGATAAAACAATATGGCATTTAGAAGAAAATATGGGAGAATTTCTTCATGATATGGAAAAGGAGATTTTCTTAACAGGACATGTAAAGGAAAAAGAATGGTGGATCAGCCCACATTTAAATAAAGAACTTCTCTTCATCAAAGGACACTATTAAGAGAAAAAGGAGGCAAGCAATAGACTAGGGACTAGGACAAGATGTTTGTACTATATATATCTGTCAAAAGATGCATGTATAAAACATAAAAAACTGCTACAGGTCAGTATCAAAAAGGCAGACAATCCAACAGAAAATATGAACAAAAGATTTGAACAGTCATGTCACAGAAGAGGATATTCAAATAGCCAATATAGGTATGGAAAGGTGCTCAAATTCATTAGTCATTGGGAAAATGCAAATTAAAATTGCAATGTGATTACAAAGGACTGGCTAAAATAAAAACAGAAAATTTCAAGTGTTACTAAGGATGTAGAACAATGGCAACTCTTATCCACTGTTGGTGACAGTGTAAATTAGTATAGCCACGGGGGAAAAGTGGTTGGCAGTAATGACTAAAGTTGAACATATGCTTATCCTGTGACCCAACATAGATTATATAACTCTTAGACTATATACCTGACAAAAAGGCTAAAAATGTTCACCAAAAGACATGTATGAGAATGTTCATGGTACTCTTATTTGTAAGGACCCCACACTGGAAACAACCCAACAACAATAAAATGGATAAGTAAAATGTGATAAATTCATACAGTGGAATATCACACAGCAGTGAGAACCGAAGAAGCTTCAACTACACATAACAACATGGATACATCTCACAAACATCATTTTGAGTTATAACAGCCAGACACAAAAGAGTACATACTGGATGTTTCCATTTATATGAAGTTTAGAAACAGGCAAAACTAATCTATTGTGCTAGATATCAGGACAGTGTTACCCTGGAAGAGAACTTAAAGTGAATTCTGGGGTGCTGGTAACATTTTT
>NW_007736250.1:42349-46271 GCF_000696425.1 Galeopterus variegatus | reverse complement strand
TTTTTCTTTTCTGAGTGTTGGTTTAAATTCGTGCAAATTTATTTTGTGATGTACTTATGATTTGTGCATTTTCCTATACATTTGATATACTAAAATAAAAAGTTATGCTAAAAAAAGGCAGATATATCAGAACAAAACTTTCCTTAAAAAAAGTTTCTTAGATATAGGCTTCCAAGGAACACACTTCAGGAAATACTGACCTAGTCACACACTGCTATTGATATATATTGTTCAGGTTTATCTGATCTTATTTTTTTTAATTGAAATAAGATCAGATAAAATGATATCCAAGGAAAAACATTAATAAACACTTTTTCCAATTAATGTCCAAATTTGTCATTAATTGTGCATTAAAGACGGTACAGCACTGAATGGTAAATTAGAAAGAAAACATCTAATGACATTTGAGAAGAAATGAAAGAAATATATGCATTTTAATTATGTAAATACTGAAACAAGATCAAGCTGAGATTTCTCTTTTTGGTTTGGAGCAATAAAAATATAAACTGTCAATAACTTTATAAGAAGTATACAGAAAGCATTCTTCAGCAAATGGCAATTTTGTGGATTTACTCATGATAATTAAATCATATTTTTTAATACTTTGGACTTCTATTTATCATTGAAATGTAAGAGTTAATTTGCATTCATACACATTTATAAAATATTATCCCCTTTCCCAGTTTTTTAATATGTGTTTTCTCATTTCAGAGGCATTTTTGATGGCAGAGTGTGTCCCTGGATCTTTGTGTAGATGCTTTTCTCGTACACTAATTAAATAATTAAATTACTTGTTTCAGAATGTTGAAATGCCAAATGTCCAGTTTCTCTGCTTTCACAGACTTCTTACTTTGACAGCCAACAATTGCTCTGTTTGACATTCAGAAATTGGAGAGAATAGGTCAGGACTGTGGTGAGTTGGTTTGCATTTTAAGTAGCTGTGAATGAAAAGAGAGGAAAGATGTGTCCAGTGGTAATTTCTCTTAAAGTGATTTTCTGTAGGTCTCTTATGATGTTTTGTTTTTCATGGGAAAATGAAACTAGACTGGTTGTTCTTATTCCAACTTTACTTCTTTTGTAGTAATTTCTCTGGAAAATTATAGGAATCTGTGAATATGGCTATTTAAAAGTTTAGTATCATGTTTATAATGTAGTCAGATGAGATCATTATAGTTATTGCCATGGTGCACATTTTCAGGGGAATTAGAATCATTTTGTGGCACTGAATTTTTTGGTGACAACAGCTTTTCAGTGTCCCTGCTTAAATTGCTTTTTATATAATAAACTTACACTTTGGAAATTTTCACATAAAAATGTAATATTTATTGTTAATCATTATCATTCAGGTTTATAGGAGAAGGATTGCTTAGGATATTCATGTTATTAATCCAGTCACTAATTTTATGTTAGCTAGTAGAAATATTTGCCTTAGATTTTGAAGAATGTATGTGCTTGAGTTTTACCACTTTTATTTTCTCCTCCTTACCTGCTGCAGGAAATGCAAATAATACCAATAAGATTAGCAAAGGGGAGAGAAGAAAGGAGGAGTAGCGACAGTGACAGCAGCAAGGGATTAGTCAGGCATAATTAGCAAATTTAATAATTCATATCTATCCTCCTTACCTGCTGCAGGAAATGCAAATAATACCAATAAGATTAGCAAAGGGGAGAGAAGGAAGGAGGAGTAGCGACAGTGACAGCAGCAAGGGATTAGTCAGGCATAATTAGCAAATTTAATAATTCATATCTAAATAACCAAGCCACAGGTCAAATCTCACACAGTCTCCTCCATGGGAAATTACACTTTTGTTGTTGTACTGCAATGTTATGGCAATAAATATTATTAAAGGTAGTCCCATCCCTTGTCAACTTCCTGAGCCAGCAGCAGGTAGTTGAGGGAGTCTGAGCCTATGTGCTGACAACTTCATGGAGCCCACGTGAAGACAGTTGTGAAGTGATTAACAAGGAACGCCCATGGGCTTGTGCCATCAGGGGATACTTCATGATGCTGCCATTGTGGGGTATCACGACAATCTGTAGTGAAGGAGAGGCGTAGGGCATCTAGGATGGATGCTGTTTGGGTCTCATTGGACCTTGACATCAGAACACTGATATGTGGTGTCAGTTATGTTTATGTGTGTATTTGTAACTCAGTTAAAGTTGCTGTTATATGAATATACTTACCTTTTAGAGACTGTGCTTAATTGTTTGGAAGCTGGCAGCTTGTTTATCATTTTCATTAAGTCCCGTGGTAAAGGGACCCTATAAACATTGTTATTTACTTATGAATAATTTATGTAAACCTTGTTGGAATATTAAAATCAAAATCCTATTGCATGGAATGGGAAAAATCAGTTAAGTACATTTTCTTAAAAAAAAAAAAAAAAACCTTCTTAATGGGGATTTCCCTCCTATCTGAATGTTCATGAAATCACTTCAGTCTATTCAGTAATCTCCAAAACACCGAGCTTCACGACCCTAGACCAATGTGAACAACTTTTGAGACAAATCCTTTATGATTAATTTTTTTTTTAAGAAAAGCTATCATAAGTTTTCACATTCAAACTGTTTTTCTTAATATTTTGGTTTACATTTCACATTGACAATCTGTCAGGTTAAAGTGTAATATCAGCTGACTCATTATCAACATTATTTCATTGATAGAAAGGTGTTAATACAATGTTACAGACAGCCTTGTCTTGATTAGAATTAGCCTTTCAATGCATTTTTGCAGAAAGTGTTGCAATATGTAAAAAATGACTGAGACACTCATTAAACTCAACACAAAATGAACAATTGTGAGAACTATGGAGACTGTTTTTAGGCTCAGAGCCATAGCTGCTAAATTACTTGTTAAATCACCTGTAGTTAATTAGAATATGTTGCTGTGTACCTCATTCCAATGGGAAGTTAATTTTTGGGTAATCAGGTTAAGCTCAGACATTGTCAGACAATGACAAGATAGACAAATTACCTTTTATTTGTAAGAAATGTCACTGGATTCACTTAACAGTTTATCAAGTGCTAATAAGACCTTTCTATGAAGATGTAAATGATTAAGCCCTAAGCCTTGTTCAGATCTTTTCAAATCCTAGAAGTTTTGAATCAAGTTGATTTCTAAATTAAGATTTGAACATACTAGCATTTTTCTTTAGCTTTTTTAGGTTTCATTTTAATTTGTAGTCCTAAATTTAGCTTGGAATCCAACTTCCCCTGTTTTTTCTCTGTTAGTGAGAAAAATGATTTTTCCTTTGATTTATGTAACAGTAATGAATAGATTCAGCTTATTCCTTTTAAATTTCTTTGCAGAATGCTGAGAGTTAGGGATATGACTCCCCCCGCCTTTTAATAGCTTGTAGAAATTGCAGTTCTGTTGAGCACTAAATACACTGAACAGGTTGTATTGCACAGCTTCAGGACAGAGAACAAAGCATGCTCAGTTAACATTCAGCATATTACAAAACGATTGGGAAATGGGGAAATCCAGGGTTACCGTGGATAGTTTTTCCAATGGGAGATGTCCGAGTGTTGATTTCTGTTCTAATGGTCTTGGTGTTGATGGTGGGTAGTGTTGGTGGTGATGGCGGCGGCAGTAACTGTTCCAGACCTGGTGAGAAGGCAGGTGTTTCTTCATCACTGATATGCTACAGAAACCTAGACTCATTTTAATCTATTATGGGCATACTCTTGGTTCTGTGTTATATGCTGGGGACACATTCAGCAAGGTGTAGTTCATTGCAGCAGATAAAGGACAACTGTGAGGATTGGGAATTTTGAGTCTTGGAAGGAAGGATAGGTGCACTATGTGATGATAGACAAATGGTACGTGGATAGCAGTGGGGAAATCCTGAGCAGCCGACACTCAAGTCTAGGTGAGTCATGTGAATTTTATCAGCAGAGATATCTATGCGTAGGGAATCAG
>NW_007736250.1:39336-41426 GCF_000696425.1 Galeopterus variegatus | reverse complement strand
GAATCATAAATGTCGTAAATCAGGCCTTCCCCTTCTCTGCTATGCCCGGAGCTGGTTGTTAAACATTCACCCACACACCTCTCTGTGTGGTGGAGAGAGCATGGCTTTGAGGCTGATCAGACCTAGAGTAAAATTCTGCTTGTCCCAAGTTGTGGCAAGTTATTAAACATCCTTTAATTTCCCATTTTCTTATTTTAAAAAAGGAGTATTATGAACATTAAATTAGCTAATATACAAAGCACCTGGCACTTTGTAGGTTCTTAATATATGTTTGAATCCTTCTTTCTCCACTCTCCTGGTAGAATTGGTCCTAGTGAAAAGGACCTTAGCCAGAAAACCAACCATCTTTGGGGTAACTAAGACCAAGCAGAATGTTTCAGTCAGCCCTTAACTTGGGAACTGATAATAATCAATTCCTTGAGGTTAGCAGAGGAATTGAGAGATGAAAACAACCCCCTCTTATGTTGATTTACTTCAGAGGTTGTGCACCTACAATTAAGGACTGGAAGTAAGTTTCTTGTTTTTCTTACCTCTCTCATCAGCTGCAAGCAAGAGGAGCTATATGAGACAGGCAAGACAGCCTAGCTGGTTGTAAACTCCCCCTCTTACTTAAAGAAAAACTGCATCCATGTTAATTAGAAATCCAAGTCAAATATTTTTATGATATTTGACTAAGGTTACTATCCTTGAGCTCTCCCTAGGAGATAAAGACTCCAACCTTGAGGTAACATCAAGGACTTGAAGCTGACCACAGACTCTGTGATGCTAAAGTTTCCAATCCATCATGGGACCCTGACATTTGACTCAGACCATCTGCTGCTCCCAGACTCCATCCCATCCTTTTCCTTCAGACCAAAGACCCTTTCCTCATCTTCTTGCCTCTTTTCCTTTATAAACCCTAGAACAGGCATCAGAAGTTGGGATGATTTTAGCCATGTCATCCCCCAGATGCCGGTTATCTGAATAAACCTTCTAATCCTTGCACTAACTTCTGGACTTTTGAGTCATTCGTTTAATGTGAGAGGGCAAGCAGAGCCTGGTCTAGCAGTAACACTAGAGTCTGGGTTGTATGGAAGTCAAGATTCTGCAACTGTGGGGAGAGAAGAAGGGCCAGAATTCGTGCACCAGGAAGGAAGTTCTGTTATTAGAGATGGCACATCCCAATTAGTTGTACTCAAGATATTACTGGGGAAAGTTAAGAAAAAAACTTTCAATAGCAGAAGCCTCTAAATAGCATCACGGTACCTTTGAAGAGGCAGGAATTGCCCCAGGTCTTTATTTATTTATTTATATTTTATTTTATTATTATTATTTTTTGTGTGTGTGTGTGACCAGTAAGGGGATTGTAACCCTTGGCTTGGTGTCGCCTGCACCGCGCTCAGCCAGTGAGTGCACCGGCCATCCCTATATAGGATCCAAACCTGTGGCCTCGGCACTCCCAGCACTGCATTCTCCTGAGTGAGCCACGGTATTGGCCCCCAGGTCTTTATTTAGAGAGCTGTGCTAAGTTGAGATAACAAACCGAAGCCTGGGGAGTGGGAAACCCACGGGTACTAGATATCACATTGATCAGAGCCTGGGGTCTCCTAGCAAGGATTGCACTTGGTCCTGGTCAAGACAACTCCTGTTCCAGTCTCATGATCTTAGGTATGTAAAACTGGATACAGCTGATAGGACCCACTATCCCAGATTTGATAGAAGGGAAATCAGAACAATTCTGACATGCACAATGTCAGAGTAAACACATTGTCTGGACAGCTTCCCACATTAAGCACAATCAAAATAAAACGAGCAAAAAAGGATGGTAACTATGGCAACCAACCAAAAACAAACATACAAAAACCTATGTGTACATACCAATGGGAAAAAAAGGAAAAGAACTTAGTCTAAAAGAATTACCAGAATTACATTACCCAGAAAACATATTTCTTTTGATTTATTCTATACAGAAACCTATTGAAAACATGAATGTATTAAAATGAGGGCTCAAAAAAAGATAAAGAGTAGAATGGGATAAAAAGGGAGATTGCTGAAATAAGGAAACAAATTGGGAACGAAAACAACACTATTACAGATCTAATAACTTAGGA
>NW_007736250.1:19863-39088 GCF_000696425.1 Galeopterus variegatus | reverse complement strand
ATATTTCTTTTGATTTATTCTATACAGAAACCTATTGAAAACATGAATGTATTAAAATGAGGGCTCAAAAAAAGATAAAGAGTAGAATGGGATAAAAAGGGAGATTGCTGAAATAAGGAAACAAATTGGGAACGAAAACAACACTATTACAGATCTAATAACTTAGGAATCATAAGAAATAGAAAAAACGTAAAATTGAACTAAGAGATGGAGTAAAAGTTTGAGATAATTGCAGTGGATGCAGAAGAAGACAACTAAAAGAAAAAAGCAATTACAAGGATTTCTCAAAAAAAAAAAAAAAAAAAAAGCTCCTATTTTTGATTTCATGTTTGTCCTCCCAAAGAGGAAGCTGAATCTAAAGTCATGTAATTATTTCTATTTGCTTTCACAAGCGTTGAACAAAATGGAAAAGATGATGCGCCCTTCACCAAAGTGACCCCGAACTGCCCATGGCTTCTAGAAATGTCTTTTTCAATGCACTGATGAAATCGTTTTATACATCTCTCTGGCTTTACAAAGAAAAATAGTAATTCTGGGATAAGTACAGCTTGAAAAAATTCTCCTATTCCCCAAATTTTGGTAAACAGTGTGTAACAGGATGGCAAGTGAGACTTGGTTTGGAATTTTTGCTAAAACTTCAACACAGAAAACTGATGAATGCCTCCTCCACGTTCTACAGAGAGCCAGTAATAGCCTTGGGATTCCTCCCTTTGTGTCCTATTTGTATGACAGCATAGACAAAAAATCAATTTTTTAAAGTTAGAAAAAAATTAAAAACAAATCAAAAAGAGACAGTTGAATTGACTCTGCTACTCTTACCATCATCCCCAATGGATATAAGGAGAAGGTAAGGGATTTGAGGATATTCACTGTGGTTTTGAGTTCTTGTCCAGGAAAGAGTGCTGTGGATATTCCATCTCTTAGCCATCCCCTCAGAAACCAAGAAAAATGTGCTCCAAGAGAGCACCTCACAGGAATTGAGGTTGCCTGGAAGAGGATGACATTGGTGTCTCAATCATGGGTTAGATGTCTGTTCCCCTGGCAGCCTTGCTGATCTGCTCCACAGTTGCATAAGCAAACTTTGTGGGGCAAACTGAGAGCAACTACAAGGAAGAGAAGGGGCAGCAGGTGAGGAGCTTGTGCATCTGTGGTTTAGGAGACAAGGAGGTGGAATTTTACACTGGGCGGGGGCAGGGGGCTGCATCCAAGGCAGGGATGGAGGCCCTGAGCCAGAGCAGGTGTTTCACATGAGAGGGCTGTGTTGTGGACAGGTGGCCTCAAAGAGACACCCATGGAACTCGCCTGTGAGCTCCTCCAGAATACAAGCCTTTCAACCCCCTCTGTTTTTAATATAGAGAGTGTCTTTGGCTAAGTGAAAACTATAACTGCACAAGGGAGGTTAACAATGTTTTTGGCACTTTTCTCTAAACTGGAAAAGCGAGAACCAGAAAAGGGAGATGAGAAGGAAAAGCACACTGAGGCTGAGTTAGGAGAGGGGAGTGCTTATTGGGTATGAAACTGAAGTTTTAAATGTTGGCAGAATTGGAAACTTTAATAACTCGAAATGTCCAAAAGCATTATAGACTCTGGCTCAGATTTTTTTTTTTAAGAGATGGGAAAAGGAGATTCAAAAGAGTCGTTATCGAATAAAGCCATTCACTCGAAATGTCCAAAAGCATTATAGACTCTGGCTCAGATTTTTTTTTTTTAAGAGATGGGAAAAGGAGATTCAAAAGAGTCGTTATCGAATAAAGCCATTCCGTGTTTGAACTCCACTGAATTCAGATTGTTCAGTTAATCTGTCAACACTTGTGTTCCAAAAAAATGCTGCCGTAGGCATTGTGTAGGCTGCTAATCTTATTTATCCCTTGGCATGACTGATACATTATGGTTGGAAACCATATGAGATTTTTAATAGTCTGAGTTAAACCTCAGTACACAGATGATTGACTATATAATTCTTATGACACAGGATGTGTTTAATAATTTCTTTAGTCTTAATGACCATCTTTGAAATGAGGTCTATAAATTTTACTCATAATTCTTTAAGAATTATCATATCACTCAATGTTTCCAAGTCAGATTAATTCAGATGTTAAGCTCCCGCTCTACAAGGATGTAAGAAAGTAAATATCAATCATGTTTGGGACTTTTATCCACATGCCCAGGATTTCCAGCAGAACACTTGAGAAAAATCTCTAAGCTTTGGTTCATACTGGTTGCCTTTGATACATTTAAGGGCTGAGATGTCATGTCCTTCAGTGAAGGACAATTTTCATGCTTCTGTACTGAACTTAGGCAGGGGATATCTGCAAAGTCTGGCAATGTGTTAGCATCTGCTGTAAAATCATTTTATTATAACTGAACAGCACAGAAGCTCAGGAAAAAATATTGAGATCTGAAATATGAATTTTTCCAAGAATGCTGTGTACCTTTTAAGTATAGCATAAAGTGAAGATTTCAAAAAAGTTATGACAAAATTTATTTTTGATTGTTTTATGCTATAATCACTGTTTATGTAGCTCCTCACATGCATGGAAAGAAAAATAGGAATTCTTAAAGTGAAAATAGATTTGATAGTTTACTTTTATATACCGTTGTTAAAGACACCTTTTTCCCTTTGGTTGTTCCAGGAGCCTTTGAAACATTGTTAGATAATGACATAGGTAACAAATCAATGGTTAGCATGAAAATGACAATAAAAAATTATATTTGTGTATCCAAATAATTTAGCAGTAACCTTACTAAGCTTTTCTTAAGGAGGCATTGAATTTAAAACCTTATAATATAACGCTCAATTTGCTCAAAATGTTGAGTAAAAGACACAGTGATTCTGAATGGTTTCCTGAATTTTAAGTACAGTGTAGACGTTTCGATTGATAAACTGACATTGACACCAGGCACCCAGAGCAGAGGTAGGCAGAGCCTCTAAGAATATTTTGGGGCCCATGACAAATGATTACGTTGTATAATGGTGAATATTCTAAATATCCTGATTTGAACATCACATATTACAGACAGGTATTGATATTCACTCTGTACCCCACAGATTTGTACAATCAGCTATGGTTCAATAACAAAAAACCAAACAATCAAAAAAAGAATATTTTTGAGCCCTGGGTTTGTGTTTGTGTTTGTCTGAAGCAGGGGCAGACTGCTAAAAAGTGTTTGTACAGTATTTGTTTGATATGCAGCAGGGTGGGCAGTCCGTTCTGCTTCACTGGCCTGGTCATTGTTCCTGGCTACCCCTGCTCTCGTCAGCTCTGCTAGTAAAAGTGGAGAGCAGGTCCTACCCAGGCACCCAGTTTCTTCCTCTGCCCCTGAGGGTCTTTTTCCATATCCTCCCTGTTTGGAAAGATTCCACATGCTGTCTCCTAGATGGGCTTTCTTTCTTACTATAGTGAGGTGGATGTTGACACCATTAGTTTTCTTATTCATTCACCATGTTACATAAGCGGTGACTCTGGAATTCTTGACAGATATAGAGGGAGAGAGGGAAAAAAAAATAAAGTGGAGAAAAAAGGATGGCAATGGAAATATGATGAAAAAGAAAAAAATGGGTAAAGCAAAAACAGAAAATTAGGGTTGGTGGAGTAACATCAGAAGTTGCTTTGAATTTCTCTCTAGGGAACTGGCATTTCTGGGCCAGCCTGCTGCATGGTTTTCTGGTTCTCATAATTGAATGGATGTAATCGAATGGATGTGTGAATGGCATTACTTATGATTATATAATAGAGTCTAAGCACCTCGCTTTTGTGTGAAAGTGAATGAGCTCTAGATTTTACTAAACTATGAGCCTGCTTTGGCAGCTGTTACACCGTGATAAATGATTGGAGAATTAATAAATTGAAGAGGTTATAATACTGCTAAAATGTATTTCCACTGATCAGTAGTAATGACAATTCATTGCTAGTCAGTGAGTGTCCACCATTCATGAATAAGAAATCTCTCCTAGTATTTTAAGTATTGTTTTTGGAACTCATCTCTATTAGATCACATTTTAGAAATTTATTTATCTGAAGAGGTGCCAACTTTTTCTCTTTCCACGGAAGGACTATATTGCTATAAAAGGGTGAACGTCTCCCCATTTCAAGCCTGCCTTCTTTCCCTCTGAGTGCTCTCATACCATCTGGTAAAGTAGCATGTATTCCTATTAAAACCTATTATTATCAAGTATGTTTTTTTTTTAATTAAAATATTTTTTTTATAATGAGTATGTTTTAAGATGTTGTTGGAGGGAGGAGGAGGGAGGGGCAGAGCTACCAAACGGCTGGCTCATGGCTGGCTTAGTTGTGTCACTAGTGGGCAGGACCAAGGCCCACTAGCACCCCCCTGCCCCGCCCGCACACCAGTTCCTCTGACATTGCCAGCCTGGTTGCGTCCCATCGAGTATGTTTAAACGTTCACATAAACTCACTTCTATTTCAGAATATCTGGAAATTATAGAAGCAGGAAAACTTGATACATTCTGCCTTTTACATACTCCTTAATAAGGGAATTTGTGACATGACAAGTGAATTCTTAAACGATGACCCTGCCAGTTCACTTTAGATAGTTTGGACAATGAGCCAGGTAGGACCAGTGGTTCCCTTGTCGTCCAGCAGGAGGGGCTACTCCCTGATTTAGTATTCCAGGGAACTGGTGGTTTCCTTTTCTTCGTCAGTAGGGACTATACCTGAAGACATGGTCTCCAGGTCTGGAGAGCTTGCTTTCCCCAGGCAACTTCTGTAAATAGCTGGCACTCCAAAGGATTGTTCTACTGTTTGCCCCATAAGAAGAGATGATAGCAGGGTGGGGGTCCTTCCCCTGGAAGGAGAATGCATGCAGCATATTCCGTCCGGCACCTTGTTCACTTCTCTATGGGCTGTTGGTAGGATGGGAGACTGCGGTCTTCTCTCTCCTGATCCTGTCTTGCAAGTTTCCCCAGTAAGCCCATGCAGTAGAATCCAGGGATCTGCCTTGCAGGACAGAAATCCACTGGATACTGATTCTTGTGAACTGTGACTTTGAGGTACTTTTTCACTCTTCTGGTTTCTTTGAGGAGGAATTTCCCCTAAACATGCCTTCTACTCTACCCCTTACTCTCTCAAATCAGAGTTGATTGAGGTATCTGGTTGGAAACAGCATTGATCTACATTTTTCTTTTTTTTTGTCTTTTTTCGTGTCCGGCAACGGATCGCAACCCTCAGAGTCGCACCCGTACTGGACCGGGACAAATCAGAGTTGATTGAGGTATCTGGTTGGAAACAGCATTGATCTACATTTTTCTTTTTTTTTTGTCTTTTTTCGTGTCTGGCAACGGATCGCAACCCTCAGAGTCGCACCCGTACCGGACCGGGACGGCAACGGGATCGCAACCCTCAGTGCTGCACCCGCACCTCGCTCAGCCAGTGAGCGGGAACCAGTCTGCATGTGGGATCCGAACCCTCAGCGGGAGTGCTGCTGCGCTCCCAAGCGGCGCACTGTAGCAGTGCGCCACTGGGCTGGCCCTGATCTACATTTTTCAATTGTCAGGAGATAACCTATTAATAGTCCTAAATGAAAAGAATTTAGGATTTGGGATTTTTTTCCCCCTCTCTCTCCATCCTGGACCAGAGAAACAGTGGCTTGTATACATGTTTGCCTCTATAGACTCAACTTCCCTGAAGTGGGTAGTCTGTCCCTAGGGCTGGGTTCGGAGAGCAGAGAGTTCTCAGGCCCTGTGGGCTCTCACACTAAGCTTTATCCACCAACCCAGCATTTATCAGAGACAGGGATGATCTTTTGAACTCCCGTTTGCCTCATACATTTGTGTTAATTTTCATTTGGTTCAGTAGTAGTGGAAGAAGGGGAAAGAACCAGGGGAAAGAGATGGCACTGATTGGGCCTCCTTGGCTTCCAGCATCTCCAGTATCTTCTCCAGCAGGAGCTGTTGCAAGATTTAAACATTACACATAGTGCTGCTCTATTGCACAGATACTCTTTCCACTGGTTGATTGATGTACTCTGAGTTAAAAGGTGGTGCTGTAGGGAGAGAGAAATGTTTAAAATTTCAAATGTTTAAAATTGAGTACTTGGATCTGGTGAATGTGAAGATATCACCCCACTAGAGAAATTTTTCTTCCAGGCTCAATAAACAAGCTCATAGATCTTCTTTTGTAGCCCAAATGCTTTGCTCAGCCCTATCCTCATTGTGGCAGTGGTATCTAGCTAGAAATGGAATAATATTGTCTGGGAAGCACAGTCATAGATATTTCATGGTCAGTTAGCTTAACTCTATCCTCGCTGTTCAGGAGTGCTTAAATGGCTTTAGAAGTCTCTATGGAGATATAGCATATTTTGAAGACGTACTCAAGTATGCAAATTCTAGCATTGAAAAGTCAAAGTCAGAATTCTATGACACTATAGACATGCCATAAGTAAATGGTTTAATTAATAAGTTGATTTGTTGGCCATTAAGTTTAGGTAGAAGAATTTTTATAGTTCCTTGAAAGATAGAACTAATTCTAGTTAAAGTAACTTGATGTTAAAAATAATTGCTTTAGATTTAAATTTCTTATGAGGCTAACTCTATAGTAGTCTGAACACAGCTTCTTTGTGCAATGTTAGGTCTCCATGGATCTGTTTGCTGAGTACATTCTGAATTTTGAAAAATATGCTTTGCTATTAGAAATAGACTGAGTAAACAGGAAAATCACTTTTTAAAAATTAGAGCAAAAGTATATAACTTGTGAATTTAAGCTTAAGTGAATCAAGCTATTCTCTTGGTGGCCAAGAGTTCTCACTGAGTTCATTTTACTGTAATGCTTTACAGGTAAAGGTAAAATCTCTTTATGACAAACTGATGGTTTTCCTTGTAGGTGAATTTGTTATTATATTTGACTACACTGCTAGAAATCATATTGCCTGTCTAAAGGAAATATGGATAGATTAAATTTGTCCAGGATCTCTGCAGAGGATTAACAAATATGAGAAAGTGATATGAGAATAGTAAGTGGAAAAAATGATGGCGTGTGCGTGCTCTCTCTCTCCCTCTCTCTGCCTGTCATTTCAGTGCCTCACGAATTTAATTTTAAGCCTTGAGACTTCTCAAGTTTGTATTAAACAATATTATTTATGTTCTTTCTACCACTTTACTTTCTTCTCTTTTTTCCTCTGATACTCTCATTCCCTTTTCTTCCCAATATTAATGATTTTTATCTATAGCTCTACTGTGTGCCACATTACATTCTTCTAGACTGTGACTCTGGTGGAAGGAGTTACATACAGTGTCATTTTTGTGTCTGTTGAGCAATGCCTGCACAGGATAGTACTCAACAAGTATTTATTAACTAAATAAATGAGCTATTAGTATGTGAATACACAGTAATTTTTTTTTTGTTGTTGTTTTTTTTGTTTTTGTGACCGGTAAGGGGATCGCAACCCGTGGCTTGGTGTCGTCGGCACTGCGCTCAGCCAGTGAGCACACCAGCCATCCCTATGTAGGATCCGAACCCACGGCGGGAGTGCCGCTGCGCTCCCAGTGCCACACTCTCCCGAGTGAGCCACGGGGTCGGCCCACACAGTAATTTTTTAATATGGAAACCTTCTTTGTAATGTATTATCCGTTTTGTGATTTTATTATGGAAGACTATTTTGTATATATTCTAAAGCAGAACAATTTTATCCTAATGTTCTTTCCTCTTCAACAGAATAGGTTTAATTGCAAAACATGCTTCTTTGCAAAGTTCTAGTGATGAGTCATTGTTTTTCATTAATGCACTGGCATCTGTGTCTGCTCCATTGCCCATGCCATCACCACTAATGAAAAAGTACTTCCGAAGAGTGGGACGGACCATGTGCTCTATCTTGTCTGCCTAATTGGAGACTGTTGGGAAAAAAATTACTGTTTCCTGGAAGTTTACTAATGCAATTTTTTTTTCGTTGTTGCTTGATCTGGGTATAATATGGATACACCTAGTTATTTATAGTCCTTTTAAGGTTATGTATAAGTGTCTTTTATAAGGAATACAATTTGCATGTCTTTGAAATGACTCAGCCTAGTTTTTATTGAAAGGACTTCTATTTGCTGAACAACTGAATGAAACAGCAAACACAGGATTGGTAACAGACACATAGAAACGTGGTTTATTACTCCTGAGATCTGTGGAACTCTGGGTGTGTGAAAAGATGTGCAAATTGAGTGTGGACAAATGTCCAATCTGTAGAGAGAGGGACCCATCCACACACTACACAGCCACCATGCCCGTCACCCCCACCCCGCACTGCCACACACACCTTGCAGAGCATGCTCTAGGAGCTGGTTTGTGCCATACCACTTCCTTTGAAAATTTTGGCTTCTAGAATTTCATTTCCATAATCTGACAAATAAGAAGCCTCAATGATATGAGAAGGGCTAATGAGTGTGTTTGTCATTTCAGGTGAGAACAAGCTAGTGTAACACTCTTCATATATGTAATTCTCAGAAGAAGTGATGGACTTTTGTGCTTTGCTTCCTTTTCTGGGTCTTCTCATGAAAACTTCCAGGACTACTACTTCCTAGTTTAGGGAAGGTGTAATTCAGATGTAGAAAGAAGTGTTCTAATATTTTGGTATCTCTCAGTAGTAGTAAACTGACATTTTGGTTTATAAATACTTGTAAACTTGGGGTTTCCAAGTTATCTGATTTTTTACTGATAAATACCATTTTTGAACTTGCAGGAAAAAATGATGAGAAAATGCCAGATGGATAAATGTCTGATATTTTCCCATTAAGTATGTTTTATTATTAACATGTTATGCTCTGATCTGCATGTTGAGTATTCCTGCTCATTTCCAAGGTCTGAAAAACATGCCACAAAGAGGTTACCACTGGGTTAAGAGCCTTTGAGTCTTCAGATGCCTCTGTGAAACAATGCATATCAGCTAGGCAAACCATACATATCATGCAGAAATGCTGAGTAGTTTTCTTCTATTTATGCACAATTTGGGGCATTGCTGTTCTCTGCCTAAGGTTTATACTTCTGCTGTATCAAAATAATCTTTTAGGTAAGAGGTATTTGGAGACTTCCTGAAAAAAGCTTGGCCACTTTTATCAATAATTTAAAGACTTAATTTAGTATTAAAATTCCTTAGAGAAAAAATGTATGATGAAATTTTCAGCATAAAATTTATATTCCCTTTGTGGGAGGGCTGTTTTCCAGTAAATGTAGTCAATAAATTAATCTCTGAAGTCACAAATGTGTACACAAGAACTCTCAAACATCTGGTGAAGCGATTTCTTTGAGGAAAGCCAAAACATAGTGCTTTTGAGATTGGTAAACCATGAAAAATTTCCTTTTGAAATGGAACTAAAATATTTTTTGTTGTTACAAAAAAAATGACTTTCAAATTTTCTTTGAATATCCAATATCTCATTTGAAGGAAAAAATTTGCAAGTTTTTAAGTGGTTAATGTAATTTGCACATGAGATAGGGTAACTTCAAGCAGTTATTCTTGGGTTTCAAACACAGGTGGAGGAGTATGGGAGATTAGTTAGGATAGGTAGGCATGGGATAGATTTTAAAGGGTCTTCTGCTTGGTAAGTGAGTTAGACTTTGTCCTATAATATAAGGGGCGACACACTTTTTCTGCAATAAGTCAGGTAGTAAATGCTTTAGGCTTTGAGTGCCTTATATTTTAGTATCTCCCATTTTGGTTTATAAATAAACCAAAGTTGGGTCTCTGTCACAATGACTCAATTCTGTCAATGCAGCATGAAAGCAGCTGTGGACAATGTGAATGTATATAGCTGTATTCCAATAAAACTTTATGGACATGGAAAATTTCAATTTTATATAATTATTGCATATCATAAAATAGTATTCTTCTTTTGATTTTTTAAAAGCATTTGCAAATGTGAAAACAATGCTTAGCTTGCAGATTCACAAAGCACATTAGTGTATTGAAAGCCCTGAGAAGGTTTGCAGAGAACAACCTGTTTAACTTTTTTGTTGTTTTGTTAACTCAGTGTTTACTACACTTATTTATGGAAACTTCTGTGAAACATGACTTAGGAAATGCTTTTTTTTAATGGCAATTTATATACAAAACAGACAACAGGTCGAATTTGGCTAACGGGCCATAGCTTGCTGACTGCTGCTACTATCATTGATGAACTATTATTGATGTTACTGTTACCACTGATGAACTGTCACTGACAATTGAAGGTTTTTAACCAGGGAGGAAATATGATCCTATTTACATTCAAGAAAGGTCTCTTTAGTGCAGCGTTTTCTAAATGGTGCTCCAAGAAACCATACTGGAAGTTGCTCTGTACAGAAAGGTCCAATGAGCAAATAATCTTAGGAAATGTTCTATGTTGTATCCTCCTTTCAGAGATTCACAAAGTACATTAGTGTATTAAAGGCTCTGAGAAGGTCTGCAGAGAACAACCTGTTAACTTTTTTGTTTTGTTAACTCAGTGTTCACTACACTTAATTAATGGAAACTAGTGTGGAATGTGACTTAGGAAATGCTATTTTAATGGCAAGTATATTAAACCAAGAAGTGAGGTAAAGATCATGAAGATCATCTAAGTAGAAATTCACTGCAATATTCATGAAAAACCACTGAGGGAACAAACCAGGAAGTAGCAGTAGAATGTAGAAACTTCATTATCATTAAGGAAACGCAATTTCTAGAGAAGAGACAATCTTAAGTGTTTTTCTTTTAAAGTATGAAAAAATTTAAAATACAAAATCCCACAAACCATATGCTTTTCACACAAAGTATATGAAAAGGTTACATTTTAGAAAATAAAAACGAATAAAATGAAGAATGAAGAGATATTTGAGTACTTAAAAATAGCAAATCCAGAGCTCAAAGCTTATGTTACCAGTGTCTGTAGGGTACAGCCTCAAGCAAACCAAGATGCAAAATATTATTTCAATGTGGAAAAAAGAAAACACTGTTAAAAATGATTTTTTTTTTAAAAAGAATTTATTTTCTAAGACTATGTCAATCAGAGTTCTTGGTTGCCAGTAACAGAAATTGAATATTTTAAAGCTGAAAAGAAATGTATTGGATATATATTAGATACCTCACGCTAGTGATTAGAATCACTAGGAAGTCAGAGAGCCTGGCTCAGCAAACAGACAGTGACCAAAAACACCAGAAGCCACACTTTGGGTCACCTCATGCTACTGGAGCAGTCTTGTTAGGATGCTACAGTTGGGACCACATCCACTTCTGATGGATCTCTGTGGCTGGGTTCCTTCTGATGGCTCCTTGCTACCACCAGCTCCACAGTGATTGATTTCTAAACTCACCCTGTGTCATCACATTCAAAGTCCTGGGGAAGAATACCAGGTGTCTGACTGGCTGAGCCTACTTTCCCTGCCTGTGTCCTGGGTCTCAGGGATAGAGTGAGGGAAGATGTCACCTCTCTCCTTAACCTTCCATGGTTGTAGGTGAGATACTTTATCCCACCAGTATTATAACCAATTGCGAATTCTCCACAGATAGGAAAGGAGTTTGTGTTACCTCTCCCCAAATAATAAATATCCAACTCAAAGACCAAGAAGGGAAATATCTAAGAACAATATATTCTGAGATCTGGAGTACAGTATTCTCATTATTGAACAGACTGCTTGTATAACTGGATTGCAGCACTTATTTAGATGATAAATAAGATAATATAAAAAATTAAACATTCAAATGTAAACATGATTTGGTGAACTTGAGCCTTTGGGATGCAGCAGAATTAGAACAGTTTTAATTTTAATGAATAGGCTTCAATGATTCTCCCAAACCCCGGAGAATTCAAACAGTGACTTTCTAAAATCTTTCTGATGATTTCAACAAATTTTCCTGGAAAGAAACTGTGTTAAGATTTGATTAAATGACACATTTTTCCGTGGGTTGAAAAATTGGATGATACAAAACAAAAACATGTTTCTTATTCTTCTGTTCTAGGAACTTAGGGACTTTGACAAAATACTGATGCTTATTGAGATACTTTGAAACTATTTGTGTATCTCGTTTATTTTGTCCTGATATTATGGGAGAGTAAAGTATTAAAGTTTCCACCCTCCTCATTGAAAGTTAAGTTACTATTTTCATTACTTGCTGAGATCCCCCCTCCCCCACCCCATGAAATCTTGTAAGAGGCATTTGAATATAAACTACCAAAATTAATAAGATAATATAGGAAAATGATAAAGAAACTGATGTAGGTGATTGAGCTATATTTCCTGAAGACTTATTTCAAAATATAATAAATGTAATAATTCAAAATTTAGTAATTGTATTTTTGCCTTTAATTTTGGATGGCAATAACCATCTGTTAGTTTCTATTTGTTTCAAAACAAAATTACAGAAGGGGACACAACTGATACTTTATAATAGAGACAAAACAATTATTTCAGAAAAGAGGTGTATGAACAGACTTGTGTCTCTTTGCCCACTTGCCCTGACATAGCAGGTTAGAAATATGTGAAGCGGCTAATTTAGCATCTGTAGCATTTAGTTGCACTTTAATACAGGAAGCATTATCCCAGCTCATCGAACCTCTGGCGAACATGTACATCTGTTCCCCACCTCATCTGTAATGCACAACTCTGTTTAATACCTAGAAACTCTATGGAACAGAAGTTATAAGCAATTTTTATGAGAGTGCTTTGGATATGCCTAAGTTACTTTTAGGATATGTTACAACCAAATGCTCAGTTGACTCTCTAACTCATCTACTGAGTGATTTTGCTACAGCACTGAAAAAAAGTGCACAAATTTGATAAGACTTCCAGTGGGATTTTATAGCATCTTCTAACAGATGAGTTGAAGATAAAAATCACAGAAATTTGTGAGAAATATATTCTAATGAATAGACATCCTATTTTAGTTACATTGATGATAAATTGATAATAGTTTTAGGGACAGTAAATACATATTTCTAGGGATCCACTACAAAAATATAAATTTAAAATGTTCTACAACTGAAAAAACACACTTTGGGCTCTGAAGGCATTCTGGGAGAGTAGTTCCATACCAGTTTTTGCTATAGCAAAGGCACTGGAAGGAAGACAGTCTTCTAAACCAAATAGTGAGAGAAAAGGCACTCCTGCTGCATGCCTTCCACATGCTTGTCAAGCAAAGTGGTCTCATAGATAATGACAGAGGTCTAGACAGTTCTCCTTTAAAGGTGGTATCTATACACATTAAAATTAATTCTCCATTTGTCTTACCATCTATTACTTCATTACATAAGAAGATTGAAGAGGTTTTCACTGCATTTAGATTTTATGCTTGCAGTGGTCTGACTTAAAATACTGGATAGATGCACAGGGAATTCACTCAATCCAACACTGGGGCGGGGGTACCTCAAAGAGATGGGCAGATATTATCCAGTTAGATGATGATGGTTTGGCCTCACATATGTGCAACCCCGTGTTGGGGTCCAGGGTGATTTATATGATACACATTAAAATTAATTCTCCATTTGTCTTACCATCTATTACTTCATTACATAAGAAGATGGAAGAGGTTTTCACTGCATTTAGATTTTATGCTTGCAGTGGTCTGACTTAAAATACTGGATAGATGCACAGGGAATTCACTCCATCCAACACTGGGGCGGGGGTACCTCAAAGAGATGGGCAGATATTGTCCAGTTGGGTGATGATGGTTTGGCCTCACATATGTGCAACCCCGTGTTGGGGTCCAGGGTGATTTATATGTTTAAGGATGGTTAATGCTTCTTAGAGCAATGTCACATTGGAGGTCAGTTTAGAAGTAAGATTCTCAAATTTAGTGCTATCTCATTTTGATGTATCTGCTCCTTCTTGAAAAAAAGATTAATAATTTTAAGTGACTTTGACTTTGGTTATTATGTAATTATTTGGAATAAATCACTTAACTATATAAATAAAATAACTCATCAGTTCTGTCATGTAAATCATACTATCATTACTGTTAATTTTTGGTGCACTGAAGTAGAAATCAGAATACTTGCATTTAGAAGACCCATATTTTAGCCCTAACTGTTCTTCCATAAATCAGGACCACTTTCATATTTTTCTGAACTGAGATAGAATGTAAATAATTAATTAATAAAAAATGTTTCCTGAGTGCCTGGGAAATTAATTTAATTCCCTTGACACTGAGTTTTATCATTTCCAGAGTAGGAACAACAACTATTCATCCTGTCTCCTGGAATTGTGACGAGAATGTAATGAGGTAACAAAGCTCTGGAAACTGTCAAACACAGACTGCGTGGCTTTGTCATCACATTTTTGCTTTGTTGGGTTCCCCTGAAAAAAACCTTGAGATGGAGACTTGTGGGGAGAGAGTTTGCTGTGGGATGCTCTTAGCAATAGGTCTTGAGAGAGAATGAGAAGACTAGGACTGAGCAGAGGAGGAAATTGAACAGTGCTGCAGTTGCAACAGAGGCCTTGCCCATTAGAGGGGAGCACTGAAGGGTCCTGTAGAGTTGACCTGAAGTGAGGTAAGGGGGCCAGACCATTGTACCCTGGAATCAGCCCATCACTAGATGTGGGCTGCTCTTGGGGAGGAGAGTAATCTTGGATGAGGTAGTTTCTGTGAATAGATAGAAATGCTTAGGGAAGGAGTCAGCTGTGAACCCTCAGTGGGAAACACTACCAGCAGCTAGGGGAACGAGTGGCTGGGTCCTGAAGGGAGGATCTTGGGGTGTGTCACAGCATCCATCCCAGTGCACTGCTCAAATCCATTTTGTTTGTATAATAGGTTCACTTTATCTGAGACCCGTTTGAATTCTAGTTGGTCTCTTTTAGTGGGGAAATTTATGAAAGGAAGTTTAGTGGCATGTACTCTAGCCCCAGCTGCTGCAGCTGGTCTCAGGACTAAGCAAAAAAAAAAAAAAAAAAAAAAAAAAAAAAAAAAAAAAAAATCATCCTTCTCTACTATTTGTTGTAGATTCTCAGCTAACACCTCTACTGGTCAACTGGCTTATGTGGTGGAGTTACCCAGACCATCCCTACGGCCGCTCTTCTCAGAGGATGGCTATTTCACTTGCCCACTGTCTGGCAAAATTGGTCAAGTGAGTACCAACCGGCATCCCAGTGGATTTCCTATACGCTAAGTGTATTCGTCCTTGCCTTTATTCTGTAACTGAAGCCTTGATGATCAGCTTAAATTAACCCTGCTAGGATAGTGACTCATTTCCTTGCCTATTAGTGTTTGGCACAAGAAACTCCAGATGACTGGGCGACAGGTGTAGCTTGTCAGGGAACTCTTGCTGTGTTCCCTGGTGGACACAGGACCTGTGGATCCATAGAACCTAGAGGTGCAGGCATATGAAGCACAAATTCTCTTAAGAGGTCCCTGAGAATGACGGTGAGTAGGGCTGCTTCTGGTTCTAATCTTTGTTCCCTGACACATGTATTCCAAGGGTTAGGAATGGGACACATTATTACAGATATTATTTAGCTGTTAATTGAATGTTTTCTGGGGGAAATACTTTTATCTTCTTCCTGCCAGTGTTATAAGTGCCTAGCATTTCTTCAGACTAGAACATCTCTTCTGAATATTCCTGTTTGCCAACCGTTTTTTAAAACCAAATTATGCTTTATTAATATTATTTTTTTACATTCTAGGATGCTGTTGCTGAGCAGTTGGGAGGGAGGGGGAGGGGGAAAGGGGAAGGAAATGTGATGGAAGAAGGAGGAAGGAAGAAGGAGAAGGGGCAGGATTGAGGTCCGTGGCACCCCCCCTCATTACCACAGGGAGGCCAGGGGGTTTCCAGCAGTGGCTTCGTTCTTACTGGGCTGGGTGGTGATGTCACGGGGGTGTGGCAGAAGCCTTTGCCCCCAACCACCCCAGCTTGGGAACCCAGGGCCCTTCTTGCTGTGGCTCAGTGGTTGTTGCTGGGCTGGTTGTGGGTGTCGGGAGAGCAGGGCTGAGGCCCTTCATCCCCCACCTGTTTGCCAACCTTTTGCTGCCAGTAAGATATAATTATTGGTTATCTCTGCTCTGGGATTTCTAATATTAGTGTCTCCACTGATTGAAATTCAATGGTAAAGTAATGTGAGCAAAACAGTCTCACGGAAACAAGGTGCGATATTAATTTGAAAAGTAATTGTATTCCAAATACTTGGAAGTGGTTTGCTTCTGAGAGCATATCAGTCTGAAGTAGGCATCACTATTTTTGTCCTATTTAAATCAACTTCTGTTGATTGATTTATTCAACAAATATTGAAATGTTAACCACTGGAGATGTGCCTGACAAGGACTTTTTTAATGTTCTTATTTGACCTAAAAATGAACAAAATTTGAAAATCTTGGCATATACAATTCCATTTTTACAACTTTAGATATAGTCCTACAAATATTCTGGTATTCACTCAGGGAGCAAACTTTTGACAGTCTTTCCTACTCTAATTTGATGTCTCTTTGGTGAGGGATCTGACATTTTCTCATAGCTCTTGTTTAATACTGACACTGTGCTTTTAATTATTAGAGAAGCCACAGGCAATGGTATGTAATTATAAGAAGTGAATTTCAGACCCATAGACCATTTCACCTTTTGCCTCCTGGTGAAGATTGTGTAGTCTCGGCATCAAAGCGTCTGACGCTTATTTCTAATCTCCCTATTTGGATGAGGCGAGGAGAAAATCTGATTGAGAAGTTACCTGTTGTGCTATCACAAGATGAATCTTTGAGACTGACATTCTGTATGTGAGATGTGGTGTGAAGTGTTATCCTGCTTACTCCAAGGTACAGCTGCCTGCAGAGAAAAACTGTCTGCTTGGCTTTTAAAACAGTATAGTCTTACTTTTTTTTTTTTTTTAAGGAAATTTAGGAAGAAAGATATAAATGCTTGCTTCTGTTCTTGTACATAGTTTTAAGTAAATTTATTTATTATACTGGCAAATGGTTTGGAAATCAACTGTTGAATTGATATTGGTGCTAATTATATTGTAACAGCCAAGTGCTTTAAGTATAAAATTCCACTGAATAGATCTTTCAGACATAAATGAGAGTTGAAGGAATAATATTTTAAAATTTCTTACTGTAAAGAGCATTTACCCTTTGGGAAGAATGGTTACCTCGTGGGTGAGGGGGTTCTGGAAATCTTCTTACCTTCTTTAGACAATTCTCATTTGGTAGGCTTTGGTGAGTGGAATTAGGCAGATACCGAAGCTAATTAACTGCCAACTTACTTAATCGAACAACTCATTCTCCTCTTGACTATTTTAATCACTAATCCATTCTTGAAGGATTAAATTTCATTATCTCATATTTTCTGAAGAAGGTGTTTAAAAGATTTTGGCTTTGCAAGGACATTAAAGTGTTCACATACTTGCAGCACTTGTTATGTTTTAGCATTTTACCTTCTTGTCTTTGAATAAATTCACTTATGGAGTTATAATGTATCAATGGCAAGGTCAAAAGCTTCATTGTGAGAGGTGATTCCAAGGAGGTAGGTTATGTGACTTAATAGAATTTCTCAACTGATGAGATGGCAAATCTCAGCCACCAAATAGACTCACTATCTGAGGAAGGAGTAAGGAAGGCAGGCAAAATAAGAGATTAAAAAAAAAATTATTAAGATGTAGAATAGGAGAAATTGGGGTAGAAAAGGAAAGATCTCTAAAGAGAGTTGGAGGTGAGGGGTAAGAATTTGGAAAGGGAGAAGAGGAGATCACATAAACAGCTGTTTATTTCTGTGGCCTTTGAACCTTTTTGCTGGCTTACTTCCTAAAATAATTTAAAAACAAAACAACCTATGTAGTCTCTCATACAGTTTTAAGTTGACATCTCATGTTTTTCATCATAATTAAAAGTAGCTGCAAATGACATAATTTTCAGAATATTGTAAATATTGATAATTTCAATAATATTTGTATGTATCCAATGAATGTTTTAAGTGTATCCAAGATATTTAAATACAATAACTTATTGGTAAAACATAATTGAAAAATATATTATGTCATGTTTTCTCTTCACCAGTTAAAAGTTTTTTGTCATTCCTTTTTTCTTTTTTAACATCTATTTCATTTTATTTCTTCCATAGAATTTTTTCCCAATATAATATACTTTTGTGCTTGAGAGTCTCTCATTGATTACTCCATAATTTTCTGCAAACAAAATATGTATATTGAAATTGAAATTAAATTTTTTTAGTGGCAATAGAGCTTTAAATGTTAAATTTTCTTTTTTCCAATTAAGTTATTATTAAATAATTATTACTTCACAATTGATCAAAGCAACATAAATAAGTTACTAATTATGGCAAATAACTGTTAAAATTTTTAAAATTGGAAATGCATCTCAATGAGATGAATATTATTTCCTCTAATTCATATACAAATGCCTGTGAATAAATATAACCTACAGAATGAGAAACAGCTCAACACTAATTTCAATTTTTTAATTCTATAGATTTGACAACCAAAACCTTGTTCATATAAAAAGTAGATTGGAGTAGAGTTTTGTTATACCAGTTCATGCTGTTTATTTACTGTGGTTTCTTACTCTTAAACCTATCCATCTTTATTCTGTGAGATGCAGGGGCTGACATTCAACAAAGTGCATTTGCCAGATCCCTCTGGCTTCTAGGGGCAGACTAGAAGGCAGGAGGAGAGAAGAAGGGAATTTCTTCTTGTTTTCTCTGTTCTTCTCAGCAGTACTCTAGCGTAGTTGGTTGATCCTCTGGCTTCGTCTGGTAATGTCAAAACCAGGCCTGCTGTACCCCATTCCCCCTTAGAAGTGCCACAGTGGTGGTGGTGGGGTGTTTACATCCAGAGATCTGTGCACCAGCTCTATGGAGCACCTATGCTGAACCTCTAGGTTTTGGTAAACTCCTATCCTCCCCTTTATTTCCCCAACCCTTGAGGTTGTAGCTGCTTCCTGCAGTCATCTCAGTTATTTCATGATTCCTTTTTGCTCTTGTAGCTTTAACTATTGTGTAAACAATTCCCTATGTTAAGTCACCTCTGTTTGAAATATCTAGTATGGTTTCTGCTTTTTAACTGGACTCTGGACACAGTGATTCATCATTATAAGCTACTTTTAGATTGGCAATTGGCTGACAACTTGATTAGGTTCTACTTCATTTTTTTTTTTTTTTTTTTTGAAAGCCAAGAATTGGAGGTGGGGGTAACCCTGACTTGCAAAATTATTTGTTGCTCAGTCATTAGGACCATTTATTTTCTCAACTTCTTTCTTTCTTCCTTCCTTCCTTCCTTCCTTCCTTCCTTCCCTTTTTCTCTTTCTTTCTTTCTTTCTTTCTTTCTTTCTTTCTTTCTTT
>NW_007736250.1:14192-19352 GCF_000696425.1 Galeopterus variegatus | reverse complement strand
TTCCTTCCTTCCTTCCTTCCTTCCTTCCTTCCTTCCTTCCTTCCTTCCTTCCTTCCTTCCTTCCTTCCTTCCTTTCTTTCTTTCCTTTCTTTCTTTCTTTCTTTCTGGATATACACATTTATTTGTTCAAATAACAAATACAGAAAATGAGTAACAGATGAATAACAAAATACTCTGTAGAAAGTAAGGCTTCAATTTTTCACAAAAACTAGAGATGTAAAACATTCCACAATGTTTTACATTGTAAATATCACGCAAATATCAAATTAATTTCAACAGAGGAGGATGAGTAAACTTTTCAAAGGCAAATTAATTTCTAAGCATATCAACAAGTCCACTTAATAAAAAGAAATCAAGAACAGAAATTAAATATCTAAGTTTCTAGCAAGATAAGTTGCATAATGAATCACTAAAAAAAGGGCACTTCAAAAAGTGTGAAAAAACAGAATTGAAAGATAATGGAAATCTTTCTTTGACCTTATTTTTGTTTTGTTTTGTTCAATTTTTTTCCTTTTTTCTTTTTTAAAAAAGACTAAGATCATAGAAAATATGTTCTCTGACCTCAATAACAGAAGGAAATTAAGAAAACTCAAATGTGTGCAATTTAAACAACAGTATCCTAAATAAACAATGGGTAAAAAGAAAAATCACAGGGAAATTATGGAGTATTTTGAGATACAGATCAAAGCACAACTTATCAAAATTTATAGGATGCAGGGCTCATGCACTGCTTAGAGAAAAATTTATACTTGTGAACACCTATATTAAAATAAGAAAAATCTCAAATTGGTAATGTAAACTTCTACCTTAAGAAAATAGAAAAGGAAGAGCAAATTAAACCAAAATCAAATATTACAATATAAATATATAAAATAAGGAATTAAAAAGCAATCAAGAAAATCAACAAAGTCAAAAGTTGATTCCTTAAAAAGAGCAACAAAATTTGCTAAACTTTATCTAGACTAACCAGGAAAAAAAAGAGAGAAGACCAAAATTATTAAAACTAGAAATAAAGTAGGGGCATTATTACATTGTCACTATGGCTTTTTCTGGTGGCAAGATGTAGTTTCTTTCTCTTTCTCATTTGCATTTTTGTTCTATCAGTGGGTTTTATTCTTTCTTGTGTATTCAAGGTAGAGATTATTGTTTTTCACATTTCAGATGCAGGAGTTCCTTGAGGATTTCTTGTAGGGCTGGTTGTATACTGGTGAACTCCCACAGTTTTGGTTTGTTTAGAAAATACACAATTTCCCCCTTATTTCTGAAGGGTAGCCTTGCTGGGTATAGTATTCTTGGCTGGCAGTTTTTTCTTTTAGTATTTTGAATGTATCATCCCATTTTCTTTTGGCCTGTAGAGTTTCTATTGAGAAGTCTGCTATTAGTCTGAAAAGGGTCTCACTTGTAAGTGACTTGATGCTTTTCTCTTGCTGCTTTAAGGATTCTCTCTTTTTCTTTGAGCTTTGCCAGTTTGATAATAATGTGTCTTGGAGAAGAATTTTTTGGGTTGAATCTGTTTGGGGATCTTTGAGCCTCCTGGATCTGAAGCTCTGTGTCTCTCCCTATACCTGGGAAGTCTTCAGTTATTATGTTGTTGAATAGGTTTCCCATGCCTTTTCCTTTCTCCTCTCCATTTGGAACACCCATTATTTGAATGTTTGTTGCACTTAAGGTGGTCTGCTAGCTCTTTTAGATTTTCTTCATTTTTGAAATTCTTTTTTCCTTTTTTTTTGTCCACTTGGGTTATTTAAAAAAGACTATCTTCAAGATCAGAAATTCTTTTGTTTCCTTGTTCTAGCTTGCTGCTTAAGCTGTTAGTAGTGGTTTTTATTTTGTTGAGTGAATCAGTTCTATGAGTTCTGCTACATTCATTTTTAAGGTATTAATGTTTTTGTAAATTTCCTCCTTCATAGCCTGGATTTTTTCCCCCCATTTCATTATTTTGTCTAAATGAGTCTTCTCATATCTCAGTGAGTTTCCTTAAGATTGTTGCTCAGAATTCCTTCTCAGTCATTTCAAGGGTTTCCTGCTCTAAAGGGTCTGCTATTTGAGAATTGCCGTATTCTTTTGGTGGTGTCATATTTTCTTGTTTTTTCATATTTCTAGTATCTCTGCATTGATGTCTGGTCATCTGGTAGAGCAGTTGCCTCTTCTGTTACTCTGGATTGAGCTTTGAGGAGAGAGACATCCTCTTCTTTTTCTTATCTCTACTGATGACTCTCCTTGTGTCAATGAGATCAAGTGTCTGGTGGGCTGCCTGTATGGTGGCTGTGGCTGTTGCTGTGATGTCAAGCCACTTTTTCAGCAGCCATGGCTGTGGCAGTGGCTGTGGTGGGCTACCTGCATGGAAGTGGTATTTTTGGCATACTATCTTGCCTGCTTCCAGGTGGAGGGGGCTGTGGCCCTTGGCTCCTTGCCTAGGACCCCAGGTGTGTTCTCCTATTTTCTCAGTTTCTGGGAAGTATTTCAAATGTGATTATTAAGATTAAGTAAATGGTTATTAATTATTGGTAATAGTAGTACCTTGTTTATTGTACTTATTCAGAAAGCATTGGGAATATTGTTAATTTCATAACACTTTTACTACTACCATATTTTTAATAAAATTCTTTTATTATTTCATGTATTTTAGATATATTTTTGACCTTAGATGAGGAGTATTAAATAAAAAAAATTATTTTTACCATTAACCTAATTGAGAGAGGCATTGTCTGCCAATAAACCAAATCAGACCTATTTTCTATTAGAAAATGTGACTTTATTTTTCCATTTTTCTTGGTTAAAAACTTGTTTTCAAATTCTTAATTTTTTTTTCTGTTAATAGATCACCCGGAAATGCTTGTTTTTTCTAATACATGGGATATTTACTATGTTTTGCTAGAAAAGATTTCTAGGGAACTATAATGAAAAATAAAATTGGCTTATATTCTATTTTCTTATGTCTGTAATTACCAAGCTGACACAAAAAGTGTCAAGAAAGGCTGAGGAAAAGGAGGAGAAGCAAGGAAACTATTTCAAGTTTTTCAGAGGCAGAAGAAAAACTATTTTTGTCTTTATTTTCTGCTTCTTAAATAGTTTTCTCAGAAGGATTTCTCCCCTTTGGAAGGATATTAATTTAAATATTTTGAAAATAGAGAAGATTTTTATTTTGCAGAGGTGTCCTTAAGGTGTCCCAACTACTTTATTCAAAAGGAGAAATATGCTTAATGAATTTTAAAATGTGGAAATGAAACATGTCTCACAATCTACAGTCATCTGTGTTGCTGTAGTACTAGCCTTTGAAAAGTACCATGATATGGTGGATTAGCGCAGGACGTTGCAGTCAGTTAAAACCTCTGAGTCTAAATTGTGGTACCAATACTTGATAGCAAATTCCTTAAGCATTTCAAATCTCAGTGTTTTCAAATACAAAATGATATAATAATGTTTACACTGCAGGGTAGTTTTGAGGATCAAATGAAGAAGTGTACATAAAGCACTTAGGACAGGATCTGACACATGGTAGGCACTCAATAATTATGAACTCAGGAGCCACGCAGTGACTACTAGTAAAGGCTGCTCTTTACCTGATCTTTCACACTGGATTCAGAATATGGATCATAATGGTCTGGTAGTGTGCACCCTATTTATCTAGATGTTATATCAACAATCTTCCTGTTGTCCTTACTGTTTTTGCCCTGTGCTGTTCTGCTTTGGGATATGTTTCACTTCTATTTATCAGGACAGTTTTTATATAAATTATCATTTTATGGATATTTTTGTTTCCCTCCAGCACACCCTCAAATTGTGTGTGCCTCTTCTGCATGCCTCCTCTGTGATCGCGTGTTTCTTCTTCTGCTGCCTCTATGATCTTCCTGGATGCTGTTATACTTCCTGCATTTTACTGTTTTATTTTTTAACTATTTCAAACCACTTACCATAAAAAAGTGTAGATACCATTAGATTCTTTAATTTTAGGACTTGATATAATATGGCACAGGATATGACTGATATAATGATGTTCCTTCCACCTTAAAAAAGTGGTTTATTTATGTTTTCCTACACAATAAAATATCAAGATGTTTTCCTATCTGTGGATTTACTTGCTACATTATCACTTTCCAAGTAAGCAAAGGAGAAAAACAATTAAATATGTTAACTTGATTATTTGGTGTTCAAAGATAATTATGTTATTTTAAGAGTTGAAAAAGAATTACTAAAATTTTTCAACTTCACTCGCTTTCCTGTGTCTAGATCATAGGGTGGCTTTTAGTTCTCTTTTAATTATCTCAAAGATTGGTATTTTGGAAATATAAAAAAACCCTAATATACCTCTGATTTAGGAAAATCAATACTTTAATCTTTGGAGATGTTAGAGTCACAATGAAATTATCTTTCTGCTCCCTTACAAATCCCCTATTTGTATTGTCATCCTTATGCTTCTTTTTTGGGGGGAGGGAAGCAATGCATTTACTTCGTGTATAAAGGTTTATTATTATTAACAAGTTATCACTATTATTTACATGTTTATAAAACGGAAATAAAAATGACATACATGTTTGGTGCCCAAAGTGGCACATCCAAACTTTTATCAGTATAAAAATAATTTTTCAAGCTATGTATTTTTAAAATAAATGTCATTGAAACAGTGAGGGGGAAAAGTCTGTATTGGTCATGTGTTGAGTTACTAACAAACATGATCACAGCAAAGAAACCCTGAGGTAACAATAGAACCAGTGCCTGCTGGAAAAGCCATCCCCGTGTGTTCTCGCAAGAACCCACGCAAACAAACAAAAAACAAATATACAATTGTTATATTCCTGAGCCGCAGAAGTTTAGAACATTTAAACTGTAGTGAATTCCCGCTATAAAGGACCCGCATGGGGTCTGAGTGGATGAACTCTCACTACTGCCCAGTTCGTGGCGCCAGGACATGGTATTGTACTCTGAGAGGAAGCTAAGCCCACTAGTGAAATAGAAAAATTCTTGGCTTATGCTTCTTTTGTCAAAAGGTTTCTGCTGACCTCCTTTTGTCCAGACAGACCTCTTCCAAAATGGACTGGCAGAAAAGACAGTGACAATCTTCACTTAACGTGAGTGTCTTCTCTTCAAGTTAAAGGAGCAACCATGCTGTTTTGGTTATTATAGCTTTGTAGTATAGTTTAAAGTCAGGTAGAGTAATAC
>NW_007736250.1:724-12408 GCF_000696425.1 Galeopterus variegatus | reverse complement strand
AAGAAAATGGAGGGGACACATATGGGTGGGAGAGGGGAGAGGGAGGAGGGAGGGAGGTTTTCGTGATGGGACACAATAACTAACTACATTGTATACTGACCAAAATAAAATAAAATAAAATAAAATCCAGTCATTAACGGAAAAAAAAAAAAAAGGAGCAACCATTCCAGAGGACAACCCTGCCTTTTGACTGTGACTGTCTGTAGTACCCTAGTGGAGCCAGCTGCATTTAAGGAACAAATTCCCCAGGAGCTTCAACTAAGAAATAAAGAGGAAAGAAAAAAAGTCTTGGAAGAATTTATGTAAACATCTATGTCTATTATGAACCTAGGATTTTTAAAAATTTGAAGTAAAACTACCTCTCTAAAATTACATTTTCAGGGACATCAAAGAAAGCTCATCTTTCATTTCAAGAAATAGTTAATGTGAATTTCTCTATCATCTTTCAAACTTGCATACTGGTTCCCCTTCTTTCACATTTGCTAGGTGTACAGATAATGTTTTCCCTTCAAAAATACAGTACATGAAATGAAAATAATTACTATGAAAGCCCTTCCTCTGTTTCAGTAGATTATAAGGTTTCCATCTCAATGGTTTCTATTTCAATTTATCTTTCGAATCAGATTAAACTTTTTTCTTTCTTTGAAATGCCAGGCTCCATTTTGTGGTAATAGTTCTGACAGTTTCAGGCCTTTACCAAACCTATCAGTGAAAATTTGTTAGATGATTTCTTTGTTCTTCATATTGTTATTTAAAAATGGAAAACAAAGACAAGAATACTTTTTCTTTTTTACAAGAAAGTCTAACTGAGCATTGGCATTTCCTAGTAATGAGAATACACTATCTTGCTTATCAATTTAATTAAGTTTATAAGATTTAAGTCTAAATACATTTTTGGTTTTGCTACAAAAGAAAAAAATCAATTATTACTACAATCACACTGAAAACTTAAAATGAATACTTAAATGTGAATGATTATAATTAATTATAAGCCTCATGTATATACTTAGAAAGGATTAGAAAGTGTTTTTTTTTTTTTAAACCTGATAAATTTTTATGGCTATTCTGTCTGTTTGTGAAAAATAAAACTAGTTAATCTTCTGAATGAATAATATATATGTATACTCAGACAAACACATATATGCATATGCACATTTAGTTGAGCTTATATGTATTTATTGGTCTCTTTTATCTGCCCGTAATCCTGCCGACTGGGCCAATTGTCGAGCTAGGGCTGGGTCTGGAGCTCACAGACCCCTCAAGCCCATTGTCCAGATTGGGTCACAAACCCTCCACAGACCAGACTGGGTCACCAGACCCCTCACGCGTGAGTCTAGGAGCTAGGTAAGCAGCAAACAGGCCCTTGGAAGCCATAGGTTCAAGAGCATGACTGACTGTACGGGTGGTGGCTGCCAGAGGCAGTCAATGCCAGCCAAGTGGTGGTACTGCACATATGCACTAACTTAACCCACACACAACTTATTTACAAAGAATGCACCACACCACCCCCAACTGGACCTAAGGCTAGGGGGCCTGATTAAATTATTCTATTTTCCCAGCAATCCACCCCTTCAGATTCCCTCGCCCTAGCCTTCAGAATCCTCCACTGATGTTCCCTTAGGGAGGATAAATGACCCTCATATTTACATAACCTATTGTCCCTTCAATATGCATTAAGGCTTATACTTCTGTCCTTTTAACTATTAGCTACATATGTCTGGTTAGTAGTCACCATTGGTGTGATCCTCCATGTGAATCCTGCAGTCATACTGATGGGAAGTTCAATGCACATTCAGTAGACCAACACACCAATCACGTGACCCTGGTGCAGTGCCTGCAGCCAGAACACTATGGGAGAAAAGACAGAAGAGTTATTGGTACAAATAGGGGAAGTTCTTGCCCCTCTGGTAAGATACATGCCAGTTTGCCATCCTGAGAAAGGATGGTTGCAGGAATAGGTATCTTACCTGGTTTATGATACCATACTTTGTTTGCTAACACCGTTGGATCTGTCGGTTCTACATGTAACAGTATAGGGGAACTCATAATTATCCATAATGATAATACAAATGTGCCCTTTGGAATAGAGCACTTATCTGTTCCAGGCCATGTTACCTTTACTCGAGGAGACCAAGTACTTGTCACCCAAGGTGAAACTTGCCAGCCTATCTCTAATCCTTTTCCCCAACGCCCTGTTAAAACTACCCAGCATATATGAGGGGCTTTTTATCTCCAAGACCATTCCCATTGTACTGTCTGTCCCCCTTACAAACAGGTTGGGGCCAGTAAGAGAATATTTCCATTCTTGCCATATCCTGGCTTCAAAAGCTTATCTTTAGTAGTGATTTGCAGCTGTATAGGTGCTGCAGCCCTATGCAACAGAGCTTCCACTGGAGAGGGTCTGCTCTTCTGGGGTCTCTCTTTTAGAATCTTGACTGTCAGCCATAACTGCCGTGTCCACTCCTTCAGGGATGGGGATTGGGCAGATAGCCTTAGTCCCTTTTTTAAAAGGTCATTGTACCGTTCAATCATTCCTGCTGCCTGAGGATGATATGGCACATGTAACTTCCACTGAATGGACAACTGGGAGGCCCACCTCTGAATCCCATGTCCAATAAAGTGGGTTCCATTATCACTCTCTATAACTACAAGTCAACCATAGATAGCCGTAAGGCTATTCAGTGCCTTCACAGTGTTTACCTGGTCCAGGGCCTTATAAGGCCATACAAACAGAAGACCAGTAGCTGTATCAACAGCTGTGAAGATGTATCTGAAATTCTCTGACCTTGACAGTGATCTGACAAAGTCCACTTGCCATCGAGTCAGGGGCACCCTTCCTCGAGTTATTTGCCCATCTCTATGGGGAACCTGCTGGGGGTGTGGACTCTCTTGAGCACACACTGGATATGCAAGACAGGCATTCACTACATCTTCCCATGTTTTAGGCAAGGCCCATCTTTGAGCCACCATCCACCTGCCAGCATGCTGCATATGTCGATGTAACCACTGGGTTACATCAGCAGCTGGGGCTCTCTCCAGCCATCTTACCTTAGCCAAGGCATCGGCTTCATCATTTCCTGGACTGGCTAGGGGGAAACGTCCTGTGACATGAAAAAGAGTTACTTCTTTTTCATGTCCCAATTCCCATAACACTTGTCACATGGCTTGTCCCCACAGGGGTCAGTGGCCCACCATTCACCGTTGATACTTCCAAGTAGAAATCCAAAGGTTTAAACCTTTGTACACAGCCCAGCTGTCAGTACAGATAGTTAATGGCCCAGGCTCATTTTTTATCACCATCTGTACTCTCTCAATTCAGCCCATTGACTGCTTTGCCCTGTACCGTTTTCATACCACATGGTATCTGTTAAGGGCTGGACAGCAACAGCTGTTCACAATGCTGAAGGTCCCATGCTAGGGCCATTTGTATACCAAGCTTGCTCTGTGACAGGTCCCTGTCCCTCATGGAAAGGTGTAGCCTCCACCTCCATGGGTAAGTGTTGTGTCAAAGTTTCCTCCACAACCTCTACTGGGCCTAGCACAGTTTGCAACTCTTTGGACAGAGGACTCATTGACACAGTGATCCTTTGTTCTATATATGCTCCCCATTTAGTCAAAGTGGGAGTCTGTGCTACACCCATTTTAGGATTGTTTGCCCATGTGCACAGCCAACCTATTATGGGGTATGTCATCCTTGCTAGGACTTTGGCTGTTCCTATGATAGCTTCATTGGTTCTCAAAGCAGAATACACAGCTGCTAACTGCTTTTCTATTAGGGTGTGACACACTTCTGTGCCCTTCCAGAGCTGAGACCAGAATCCTACAGGTATTCAGAATCAGTCCTGTCTCTGCCACAAACCCCATCCTAACCCCTCTGGGTTATATGTATGTCTAACTTAAAAGGCTTAGTGGGGTTGGCCACTTGTAAAGCCCATACTTGCTGTATTGCCCTTTTTGTAGCCCAGTAAGCTTGTTCTACTTCCTCAGTCTAATCGCAGGGGGCTCCTTTCTTTGTTAACACATACAGTGGGCATGCCATTTGGGCGTTAAGGGGTACAAAAGCTCTCCAATACCCCAGAAGTCCCAAATATGTCTGTAACTGAGCTACCATTGTGGGTTGAGGGTATGCCTGTATCTTGTCTATATAGCTTCTGGGATGACCCTTTTCTTACCTGACCAGACCACTACTAGGAATTTGACTGATATTCCAGGTCCTTGTACTTTGGCTGTGTTCACGGCCCACCCACATTGTTCCAAATGATTTAACAGTGTTGGAGCTGCCTGGGTTAAATCTGCAAAAGAATCAGAGGTTAGTAACACATCATCAATGTAGTGAAACATTGTAACTATGCTGGGCCTAGTCCACTTGGCTAGGTCCCCAGCCACCAAACCATGACAGATAGTTGGTCTATGCAGATAACCTTGGGGCAATACTGGAAAGGTCCACTGTCTTCTTTTTCCATGTGAAGGTGAACTGATCTTGGCTATCAGCTGAGATTGGAATAGAGAAAAAAGCATTTGAAAGGTCCAATACATAATGATAAATACCCAGCTGAGTCGTCAGCTGATCCATCAAGTCGTGAACTGAAGGCACGGCTGCATGCCAAGGAGGAACTAGTTTGTTCAGTTCTTGATAATATACAGTCATTCTCCAAGTACCATCAGGCTTTTTCCATACTGGAGCAATAAATGGGCTATGAGCTGGACGAATAATGCCAACTTTCTTTAATTCCAATATAGTGGCATTTATTTCTGTATGTCCTCATGGTAGGCAATACAGCTTTACATTAACTACATGTCTTGGTTGGGGTAACACCTGTGGATCATGTTTAGCAGGTCCTCGTAACACAGGATTTACTGTCCATATTCGCAGCCGAAACTCTCCAACTATTGTTCACAGGTGCAAACCGTAAAGCACATCCATACTCAAGATGTATCCAGCTACAGGGGATATATATATATAGTATGTACACGAGGAGGTAATCTTCCTATACCCAATGGCAATGACACAGCTTTGACCTCGGTAGTATGTCCTCCATAGCCATCTATATGAACTGTGGCCCCTGGAAACTTATCTGGGTTGCCATATATCAGGCTACATTCTGCATCTGCATCCACCAATGCCAAAACACGCTGCACATTTGTCCTTGACCAATATATTACAAGTTCAACATGAGGCCTCTGGTCCTCGCCTGCCCCCAAAAGACAAGTACTTTGTCCTGCTCCCTAATAGAAATGGAACAGTTCATCCACCTCCTTGGGAGCAACCAAAAAATCTTTTAAATCCACTGAGTGTAACTTGCTACCTGTTTCCGGACGTTTGGTGAAACGCTGTTCAGGGCACAATTGCTGCCACAAGGCAAACAGAACTGCATTTGGCTGCTGGTCAGTTTTCTTTTTGTCAACCCCTGCTGCAAGCAACTCAAGCCACATCTGCTTATGGCTAGTCTTGCTTGATCCCTTTGGGATAAAATCCTGAGCATTTCTTGGGGGCTTGGTCTTAGCCACCTTTTGGACCCCTTTTGCTTGTCTTTTCTCCTCTACTTCACCCAAGCTGGCTATCACGGTCGTTACCTCATGTATAGGACAACCAATGTATGGGGCCAGTATGGCCATCAGTGACCCAAAGGACATTGTTGGGGCATTCTGCAGAACTATGTCTCTCATGCTGCCTGTAAAGTTCTCATCGTCCGGGCCATGGTGTACTCACCACTGGGTTGGTCATCTTCCCTGGTGTGAGAGGCAGGAGTGGCCAGTCGCTGCACGCCATCCTGCAGGACATTTATCTATGCTTCCAACAACTCTGCTTTCTGCCACAAATCTTGATCAGTTTGCAGC
Organism: Galeopterus variegatus; assembly: GCF_000696425.1. Classification (NCBI taxonomy): domain Eukaryota; kingdom Metazoa; phylum Chordata; class Mammalia; order Dermoptera; family Cynocephalidae; genus Galeopterus; species Galeopterus variegatus. The sequence goes on along the minus strand of NW_007736250.1, from coordinate 6,570 downwards.
ATAGTTAGCAGTAGCCAGGCTCTGGTCAGCAGAAAAGTGGACACTGGGGACCACATGCTCAAGGACAGCCACATTTCCTCCCCCTCCCAAGGGGTTTTCTGCCATAGTGCCTGGTCTATTGTGCCCTGCAATACAGTGAGCAGCAACCAGATCCCTATCAACAGGAAGGTGGCCATAGGGCAGAGCATATTCAAAAGTAGCCACATTTCCTCCTTCTTCTAAGGGCTTTCGGCTCCTGTACCTGCTCAGAATCCTGTTGCAGAGTATGTCAATTGTTGGGCTCTTTTATCTGCCCATAATCCTGCTGACTGGGACAATTGTTGAGCTAGAGCTGGGTCTGGAGCACGCAGACCCCTCAAGCCCATTGTCCAGATTTGGTCACAAAACCTTCACATGCCAGGCTATGTCCCCAGACCCCTCACACGCAGGTCTTTGAGCTAGGTAACCTGCAAACAGGTCCTTGGAAACCGTAGGTTGGAGAGCATGACTGGGCAGGTGGTGGCCGCCTGAGGCAGTCAATACCAGCCAAGTGGCAGTGTTGTGCATGTGCACTAACTTCACCCACACACAACTTATTTACAAAGAATGCACCACACCACCCCCAACTGGACCTAAAGCTAGGGGACCTGATTAAATTATTCTATTTTCCCAACAGCATTTCTTACACAATTAAATTAAGTGCTATTTTTAATGGGTGTTACCTATGTTAGTTGAAGAAAGAGAAATTGTGGGCAATTTTATAAAAATATCAAATTTGATTTTGCAATGCATCAGAATTTAGACAATTCATAGGTTATTTGTTCTTATCTATTGCTGATTTAGAGATCATGAACGTTTTGAAGCTTGGAGAAGTTAGCTGCATTAAGGCAGTCTGAACATTTTAAGATTTTTCTTTTTCCTTTGGCATACACATCTTTTCTTGCTGCTTAATTGGCACATGGTGGAACACAGATAGTTATGACATAGCTAGCAAGTCTCTTAGTAAAGGAAGCTGAAGACCATAAATAGAGAGCTTAAGTTTAATCATTAAGCCTTTAGTATTTTCTCTTTTGGTCTCTAAATCTTTGAATTTAAGAAAGTGGGACAACTGACTACAATTCTTTCAGTTAGTTCTGAAAACATTTTGGACTCTATAATGAATGCTAAAATATTTTGGATGAAAATGTTTTTTTAATCAATGGCTAAGTGCTAGCATTGCCTAAGGCTTGCTCAGACATTCATAGAGAGAAACAGAGAAGGGAGTTACTCTATAACATACCCGAAAAATTGCAAATTAAAGTCCAAGAAAGTTAAATCTGAAGGAATTAAAATAGCAAGTCAAATTTTCTTGCCCATACTGATTAAAATTCAAAACAAATTAAAGCTTCATGCTCTCTGGTTTCTTATTTGATGAGTCTTAGCTGAAGCATTTGTGATCACCGGGAAGACTTGAAGTTCTTTCAGCAGCTGTGGACCAGACTATCTTCTATTCAACTGCGTGCAGCTTTTTCAGAACCTCACAAGAAGGATCATTCTGTTCTGTGTGTCACTTTTAAAGAAGATTCAGTGAAGCTCTAAGATTATTCTATCATCTGTGCAATAAAATGAACAGAATTGCTGGAATCATGAGTTAGCTGTGACTGGGTCCCCTGCCCACTGTGGGAAGGGCTACACCCAACTTTTTCCCAAGGGACCACATTGTTTCTTCCCTGACAGGTGCAACTGATACAGGACCCAAGGCCTCTAGCTGCTGGGTGTTAGGTATTCCCAGTGAACTCCGATAAACACCTGGGCCCACAAATCCAGACTGCTTGGTAACAAGCAGCCTCTGTATTCCCCCAATGGCAAGCGAAAAGACACATGGGGTGGCAGGGGAGAGAGCAGAGTGCCTCCACTGGAACGCAGAGCCAAACACCTGGGCCCACAAATCCAGACTGCTTGGTAACAAGCAGCCTCTGTATTCCCCCAATGACAAGCGAAAAGACACATGGGGTGGCAGGGGAGAGAGCAGAGTGCCTCCACTGGAACGCAGAGCCGCACCGTGGGCCCAGATCCTGGCATGTTTCTTCATGGGATGGTGGGAGGTTCAAGGGCCCAAGCCTTCTATTTTCTTGCTGATTCCTGGACTATGTTAGTGTCTCCTTTATCTATTATTTAGCCTATTCCCTAATCCAGGTGATGGGGAATTTGCCTGGGTCCCTAGTTCATGGTAGGTGGAGAGCCAGAGTTTACTCACCTTATATGGAAATGCCCCTCTCCTCCCACAAAATTTAGAAAACAAAATACCCAGTCTCAAAAATACCCAGCTCCTAATACAGTTCAAACCCATTTTACTGCTGAGACTCACTGGTACATAAAGGAGAGTAGGCGGGCAGAGAAAAATTTGGTTTCACCTGTATCGGGTGCCAGTCAGTCTGTCAGTTTTTGAGATGCTGATCTATAAACTTAAACCCAAACTGGGAGGCAGGGGGATCTCCATTTAGAGAATTGACTATAGCACTGGTTTCTGTATTTGCCATGGGAGGTGGGCTTGGGGAGGAGAGGGATATATTTTCGCATTTTCTCACTATTCGTATTCTCATCAATAAGATCTTCTTATTGATAAGCTTACAGTGGTCACAGCTACTGTTATTGATCTTATTAGAGAAAACTTTCCAGCATGTTCAAAACTTCTTAATTTCAGTCTTGCCTCTGAATGCTGGGATTCTGGTGTCCTAGCTCTACACTGAATGCAATGACATCACTTTCACATTGTATTGTGAACAGGTGTTTTCAGTCCTGGGCCACTGGCCTGAGGCTACTGCTTTTTGTAGAATTGGTTTGGTCTGGGCAACCTGCTTTCTAGTAGATATTTTCCCCTGGTCCCCACACTTGTTCCAGCTGGAGAATAACCCTCAGCTGGTTCCTCTGATTCCCGACCTGAAGTTTGGTTGATGCTTCTGAAGCCTGTGTCCACAGCCCCCATGGTGAGGGCCAAGACCTGTTTATGTCCTCCTAGAGGCACTGCCTTTCCTTGGCCTTGAAAAGTTCCAGGCTTGAGTAGCATTCCTTTCTTCTGCATCTTTTTCTCAAGTAGCAGGTTGTACCTTCATATTTTGTTTGTCTCAGTTTTCCCATGTTCCTTCCTGGCATTGCTTTTCTTCGGTTGGTCTCTATTCTTTAATCAATGTAGGAAAAACATTGTTGCATCTATGTATTGTCTTTCCTTACATTCCCTTTCACTTTCTGGCCTAAGCGTTTGTTTTCCTTAAGATTTTAAAAGTTTGGTTTCTGGGGTCTCCCACAGTGAGAGAGGTGAGAGTAAAGATTCTGTGCCTGCTGAGTGCATCTGTGGTTCAAGCACTGTCTGCCGTCACCACCCTGCATTGGGTGATCCCACCTGAAAGACAGTCTCCCATCAGACCAATACCTAAGTCAGGCCCAGGCTCTATACTGTCCCGCCCGGCTCTCCTATAATAGGTTCTCTCCTCTTTTTGGTGCTTTTTATTAGATTTCTAACTCCAGAGCTTTCTCAGGTATGTTCTGTAAGAGACCAGGCTCATATAATCTGAAAGCACCTCCAACAATCCTTTGAAAATTTGACATTGATCTTTCCAGTGTTCTCCTTTCAAATTTGTTTATATTTTATGTAACTTATTCTTTCAGTCTCACAAACTTGGAGGGCTGTGTGAATAGTCATCTGTTTGCTGAGATCCTACTGCTCATCGCCTGATTTATGTCTTTGGGGCTGCAGTCACCATATCTGATGTGGAAACAACTAAAGCATCTTCCCCTTTTCTGATAGCCTGGCTCTCAAAAGTTGGGGCTGGTGTATCTTCTTCACCTTTTATGTTTGTCTTCTTGTTCTTGCCTTCAGCATCTCGTTTTTCCTTTAGCATCTCTCTAGACTGTCTTTCCTTTATTCTAAGGAAATCTCTTTTATCCTCAAGTTTAGCCAAACAACCTCTCTCCCTCCCCCTTCTTTCTTTCTTTTCATTCTACCTCTGTTCCTGTGATGATAATAAAGACTAAAGCACATTTTTTATATCACTCTGAGTCCCTTCTTGATTTCTTAGCTGATATGACTCCAAAGAGACAGAGCTTTTCAAGTCCAGGAACTGTCCTTTTTAATGCATTTTTTGGCCTTTTGATTTACAGTAATTTTTGTCTTTACCCCCAAAAGGTGATATACTCTTTTTAGAACCCTCATTTCTTATTTTTTATTTATCAATAATTTACCCAGGGTGAAGTGACACATTGGGTCTCTGAAATATAAAGCCAGAGCAAACTTTATTCAGTTAACAGATTCAGAACTAATATGATACTAAGTGGTGTCCAGTAATCCTCAAGAGCCTGTATTTGAGCCAGATGAACATAAAAGGCTAGCACATGTCAGCTCTTCCTGTTGGACCTGGGAAAAGACTGAAACATAAACAGGAATGGAATTTGGGACATCTAATCTAAGGTATAATACTAACAATTAAAAATTTTTCTTTATTTTGGCAAAATAGACATGACAAAACTTATCATTTAAACCATTTTTAATTGCACAGTTTAGTGGCATTAAATATATTCACCTTGTGCATCCATCACAATTGTCCATCTTCAGAACATTTTCATCATCCTCAACTGAAACTCTGTACCCATGAAACAGAAACTACACCACTCCCTGGCCCTAACCATCATTCTGCTTTTCGTCTCTATGAATTTGATTATTTCAGGTACTTCATGTAAGTAGATTCATATATTTGTCCTTTTGTTTCTGGCTAACTTTGCTTAGCATAATATCTTTAAGATTCATCCATAGTGTAACATGTATCAGAATTTTGTTTCTTTTTGAGGCTGAATAATATTCCATTGTATGTATATACCACATTTTGTTTATTCATTTATCTACAGATGAACATTTGTGTTGTTTCACCTTTTGGCTATTGTGAATAATGCTTCTGTGAACTCTGGTGCACAGATGACTGAGTTCCTGCTTTCAGTTCTTTGGAGTCTATAACAAGAGGTGAAATTGTTAGTCATAAAGTAATTCTATGCTTACTTTTTTTTTTTGAGGAACCCTCTTATATAGTTTTCCTCACAGGTTGCACCATTTTGCATTCCCACACAGATGACTGAGTTCCTGCTTTCAGTTCTTTGGAGTCTATAACAAGAGGTGAAATTGTTAGATCATAAAGTAATTCTATGCTTACTTTTTTTTTTGAGGAACCCTCTTATATAGTTTTCCTCACAGGTTGCACCATTTTGCATTCCCATCAGCCATGTATGAGGGCTGCAGTTTTCTCACATCCTTGCTAACACTTTTGTGATGTGTGAAGTGATATCCCATTGTAGGTTTGCTTTGCAGTGCCCTAATGATTAGTGATGTAGACCATCTTTTTATATGCTTATTGGCCATTTGTGTATCTTCTTTGGAAAAATGTCCATGTAAGTCCTTTGCCCATTTTTTTTTTTTTTTAATATGACCGGTAAGGGGATCTTAACCATTGACTTGGTGTTGTTAGCACCACGCTCTCCCAAGTGAGCTAACCAGCCATCTCTATATAAAGACCTGAACCTGTGGCCTTGGTGTTATCAACAACACACTCTCCCAAGTGAGCCATGGGCCGGCCCTCCTTTGCCATTTTTTAATGTTTTTTGTTTTTGTTGTTGTTAAGTTGGAAGATTTCTTTATATATTCTGGATATTAATCTCTTACTGGATATATGATTTGCAAGTGTCCTTTGCACAAAAGTTTTTAATTTCCACAGTCTAATTGATCTGTTTTTTCTCTGTTGTTTGTGCTTTCAGTGTCATATTCAAGAAATCATTATCAAATCCAGTGTTATAAAGCTTTCCCTCTATATTTTCTTAACACTAACAATATAAAGAACTGAAATCTC
>NW_007736250.1:0-608 GCF_000696425.1 Galeopterus variegatus | reverse complement strand
TATATTACCTTCTTTATGATAATAGTTTTTTGATATCAAGATATTGCAAGGGTTGTGACTTTTTACATTTTGTTCTTGAATACTGTGTTACAAAGAAAGTTTGATATAAAAAATTCAATTAAAAAGATAATAAATGCAGAAAAATAACAAATGTTTCTCTATGTTTTCTGGGAATTTATAAGTTGAGAAGCCTTAAAAGTAACTTATTATGTGGATTTTTGGATTTTCCTAATATTAGGCCTTAAATAAAATACATGGTATTACCTCTGTGTATAAGAAATTCTCATATATTTATAGTGAACCATTTTACAGCCTGCAGTTTTGTTCCATTTAATTTTCCAATAAAGATCCTTTGTACCTTTTTTGACTAATTCATATTACCCTGAAGTCACTGAAATGATAATATGTTGTGCGGCTTCCTGTTCCTGTGGCCACTTAAATTTAAATGAAATTTTTGATCTGTATATACTCCAGCCCTGGGAACAACAGAGCCCTTAATAAAGAAAAACTCAAGAAATTCAATGTAGTAGCTCAGCATTTTTATCCTTTTGGCTTATTTTACTCTGATTTTATACCTTAATCCTAAAGCCTTGAAGTTGGCTTTTTTC
>NW_007736249.1:66249-66950 GCF_000696425.1 Galeopterus variegatus | reverse complement strand
TAGTTATTTATACTAGTCTCTAATGCTTTCTCGTATTTTTGAGTTGTCAGTTGTAATTTCATCTTTTTTATTTCTAATTTTTGTTATTTGGGTCTTCTCTCCTTTTTTCTTAGTTAAGTTTCCTAAAGGTTTATCAGTTTTATTTATCTTTTCAACAAACCAACTTTTTGTTTCATTGATCTTTTGTATTGTTTTGGGGGTTTTTATTTCATTTAGTTCTGCTCTGATTTTAATTATTTCTTTCTCTCTACTGACTTTAGGTTTTGATTGTTCTTGTTATTCTAAATCTTTAAGGCGAAGCATTANTCTTTTGCCCATGTTTTAATTGGGTTACTATTTTCTTCGTTGTAAAATTGTTTCAGTTCTTCTATGTTCTGGATATTAATCTTTTGTCAGATGTACATTCTCCCACTCTGTTTTTCCTCTTTTAACTCTGTTAATTGTTTCTTTTGCTGTGCAGAAGCTTTTTAGTTTGGTATATCCCATTTATTTATTTTTCCTTTAGTTGCCCATGCTTTCAGGGTTGTATTCATGAAGTCTGTGCCCAGTCCTTCTTCCTAAAGTGTTTCTCCTATGTTTTCTTTAATAAGTTTTATTGTTTCAGGGTGTATATTTAAATCCTTGATCCATTTTGAGGTGATTTTAGTATATGGTGAGAGGTATGGGTCTAGTTTCATTCTCCTGCATATGGATATCCAGTT